>NC_142212.1:12432053-12583568 GCF_049639895.1 Pseudopodoces humilis | reverse complement strand
GAGCAATTTAGTAGAGGAGAGATCACGTACAGACAGAGAATACAGTAATATAAGATTGATTAAATAAAGTTAGGTAAGATTAAAACCAGATAAATTGGATAAACAGACACTTTCTCAAACACACACACACAAAAGAAATGAGGCTTATTTGTCCAGGAAGTGCAGAGTATTTCATAAGCACCGGGTGGAACGTTAGGCACCAAAGTTCACATCTAATTCAGGGAGCCACTTTTCCCCCATTACTGCCAACATCTCACAGCAGCTGCTCCGTACCTGGGAGCCTCTAGCAATGCCATCTCCCTTTTTCCTTCCCAGCTGTTCTTCTTGCATGTGAGGAAAAGAAAACAGACTAAGATAGACAGATCAGCCCAGGTTGGCAGCCATCTCTGGAGAAACCAATCCAAACCAAACCTCTTCGCATCTGTTTACCAGGTCCCTTGTGGCAATGAATCTCACTTGAAGACACCTGCCTGAAGACACATAGTCTTCACACTGTGACAAGTCCTGGGCCTCCTTAGGCAGACATATGCTCCCTGTTCTTCTGCCACATTACTCTTAATTTAAGAGGTACAAATCTCATCCAGCACTGAAACGTGGCACACACAGGCAGCAGGTAACTGCTGGTTGAAGATGGTGTGTTTTATTTAGAAACCAGTCCAAGGGTGCCTCACAACCTCACTGCTGTAGCAAGAACTGAATCTGAAAGGCTGGATTTGGCAGTAGTGCAGGTCTTGATATAGCATTGTTAGGCACAATTTATGGCTATAGTTTAAAAATTAAACTAAGACAAAGCACTGAACTGAAAAGAGCTCAATTAACATGCAGGAGGCCAAACTTCCTGCTGATATAATTTCTCCAACTTCAGTGGAACCAGAACAGAAGCGAATCTGGCTCATTATTTCCTATTCTTCTGAAGACATACAGATGATACTATCTGTTATACTGTTATCACAGCGTGGAAGAAGTTCTGCAATAGTGACCACTAATGCTGAATGCTGGGGAGAAGATAAATGCTATTTCTTGCTTGCAAACAATGAACAGAGAGATTGAATCTGGTCTCAAATAAGCCAATATTCAGTGTAAGCCCTCTGGCTAAAAACAGAAAGCCACAGATGCAGACTTCCGAACAAGCAAATTAAAAATGTTAAATACTGTTCTCAGGCAAAAATAAGGAAACATAGGATCTAGTCCGAACCCCACTGCAAACGTGTGTGATCTCCCTGCTAGGAACAGAGGTTTTTCCCCTCAGAGTTCAGACTTTACCCAGTTATGGAGTTATGTCTCAAACACAGCTCTATCTTTTTTTGTTTCTAATTTCAATAGCCCGCTTTGCCTATCCTAGGGTTGAGATTTACATATTTAGTCTTGGTATGTTGGTATTTTCAAAGCTCCATGCTGGGCTTTTGAAACACAGATTAACTTGTCCCATTAGCTCTTTTTATGCACAGACTCCCAGTCTGCACATAGATTCCCTAGACCTACCCTATAACCTGTAGGAGGTTTGTACCTCCTACAAACTAAGGGTTACAATTAAAAAATAATTTCCTGTGGAATGAGACACCAGAAAAGTATGAAAGCATGTTACGCTGTACTTTTATCTTCAAGCATTTTTATTTTATTTCTTTACATATGCAAACATTGCCACATAGGGCTAACCTAGGAACAAACACTATATTTAGCCAGGCTTGGTGTCCTTCTAGCACTTAGTCCTTTTCAGCAGTAGCAACCCAAGAGATTTCATTAGTCTCATTCTACTCTGGTCAAACATTTCCACTGAGGAACAGCAACTAATTAAGCACATCAAGATTAATGAAAAATATAAGAAGCAAAGATACTGCAGTTGTTAAATCTAAAATAGCTCCTGTGCCGGTACTTAAAAAAATTATATATCAAATTTCATTACAATCTCATTTGAAGAAATGGTAGGAATTAATATTAACAGCAAATCTTAATTTCTTAGCTAGTCACTAGCAGTTACAAGGCTTGATTCCAGAAGTGGGATACATTCCTTTATTTCTATGAAAAATTAAACACAGTTGCATGCTGGACCAGAAAGATAAGAGGATGTCTCAAGAAATTCCCTGAGAAGACAGGCACTGTTAGAAGATCCCTGTGGGTCAGATTTCACTGGTAGGCCAAGTTCTGCCATCTGCTAATGCTATCACAGAGTATTATCAACTGAGACAGCATGCACCGTTGCCTGGTGAGATACTGGACAGGTCTACAGCTGCTTTGGAAGAATTAGCCAGGACACATCAATTTGGTAACCTTACTGTAATGAAATGATAGATGGCCAGCTGGTGGGAAAGGCCACAGATTCCTGGATCCATGCAGTATTACCTTCTGAATCAAAGCTGACACCAAGACAGGGACATCTCTCCTCAGCTGGAACAAGACTTCAAGGAAGCCAAGGCTCTTGAAAGAAAAATATAAACTTAAGCTCAGGAGAAACCGAGCTGCAAAGAAAAGCATTGTGTTTAAGGAGTCCAACATGTCCTGAAATTGTTCTTCCTATAGCTTTTTGGCAGCTGAAGCAACATCCCTTTTGTTGCTAAAACTAGCTTAGAAGATGAAAGGTTTGGTTATAAATAAAATGTACCACTGTCCAATGAGTAACAGCATTTACATAAATAAGTTGCAATTACTATTGCACTCCTGTCTTGGAGATGAGTTCAATGTATATTTCCATGTGTATTCATGCACAGATTTAAAACATTTTTGCCATGGCCAAGGTGCTACCTAAGTTTTGCACTTCACAATTCATCTTTTCATCAGCTTCTTAATTTCCTCATGCTGCATTTTTGATGGAAAATTAAAGGCCAGCCTCATGTAAATATTCCGTTAATTTCCAGCCTTCCAACTCCAACTTTCTTGAAGCCAAAAGAAGTTTGGCATTGAATTCTGGATCAGGCCACGGCTTTGCCATGGGAACCAAGATTCAGGTCTAGATTCCATCATATTTGGCTTGATCCCTTACCCACATTTGGCTTCTAGTGTGGCTGATTACACACCAGAGACAATTCTCTGCTATTCAATATCCCCACCAGATGTATCAATATCCCAATGAATTAAGCTGCAATCATTTTTCCCACACCTTTGGAATATGCTACAACCAATACATGAACAGCTTGCTTCCTTGTTTTATATCTCAGCCCAAATATGCTTGCATTAAAACCCCTATTTGCTCATCATTAGAGGGGGCAATGTCTGACCCTAATTCTCCTGGGACACAGACAGCTGCCTTGGCAGATGTAGCCACACAGAAGTGCCACAGACACTGCTTTCATAGAATGTTCAAGGCTGCTGCTCAGATATTTTTTGTAGCAAGCCCATAAAACTGCTCATGATGTTTCTGGCTAAGTGGGTAAGAAAAAAGAATGCTTCCTGCATGAGCTAAAATTGAAAAGGGCTAATTAAATCAACTCTGAAATAATACTGAAACGACATAGTAAAGGTTCCTCTCTCTCACGCAAATGCACGAAGTTCAGCCTGTCCTGACCCGATTACTGCAGCCCAGGATGACAAAAGCAATGACCCAGTGGAAGAAGAAATCTCTGTGGGCACTTGCTGGAATGTGGCTCTGAACAATGGGAAAATGCTGACATGCTGTAGGCTCATAAGGACATCTGTGAGGTAGGTGCCACAAACTCATGAGTCACATCCTATTCAAGGCACAAAATTGGCCTGAAAGAAGAGAATGGCAAATTTTATTTTTTTTTTTTTCTTGGCAGACAGGAAGACAGATTCCAAGCCATTTATGCACAGCCATGGGGAACACTGAGCTGCCATGGTGTTCATCAAACAGTTCTCCAGGCTTCAGCTGAGCTTTTTGTCTATGCAGAAGAATGACAGCAAAAATAGCAGTTTACCTATTCTGGAACATATTTTACTCTGCACTCCCTGAGGTCAGTAACAAACCTGTCCCTTCAGCAAACTTTATTTGGCTTCTTCTTGTCTCCTTCTTACAGCATAAGGTATGAATTGTTACTGTCCAAATTCTAAGCTCTCAGTTTCCTTCTGATAAACCAGCAGTACAAGAGAATCACCTGGAGATCTCCAACTGGCCTCGTCATTCTAGACTCTAGACACTTGCTGCTGCCAAAACCAGAATAGAGCAGACATAAACCAAGCAAAAGGCTGTTAATCTTCAACAACTATTTTCCAGATTAAAAGTTCAGTCATACAGGTGTTATTCCTGTGCTGCAGAGGTATATTATTTCAGGCAATATGACTTGTTTAGGAAGATTTTTCTTGCCTCCCACTAAAGTAGGGACAAAAAAAAAAAAAACAAAAAAAAACAACACACACACACAGAAAAAGAAAAATCAAACTACCTTCACTAGATTTTCAGCTACACAAGAACTACACTATTTTTTATCTGTAGCTGGTTCAGATTTAGCCTTTCTGCCCACATTGATATAAACATGCTGCTTACTGATGCTGTTGTTTGCATACAGTCTTCTGTTGCTTTCTTAGGGAGGAGAAAAATTACCAACAAATGTGCACTCCAGCAGACGGTGTATGCCATGTGCTCGTTAGCAAGGTATCTTTATAATAGCAAAGCAGTTAAATATTGATCATGAAGTTGAGCAAGGGCACAAATGCTTTATCTAAATTACCTTGAGGTTTGAGAAGGTTGCTGAAGATAAAGTAGTCTACAGGGCTTACAAGAAATCAGCCCACACATGCATCTGCTGTGGAACTATCAGCAAAACTGTTCCAAGACAGATTGCAGTCTGACGGCCCAGGACTTCCGTACTCTGTAACTGCTCTATCACATATCACCAAGGAATGCTGCCAGTGAACCATTATTTACAGGGGAAAGGGCTGCATCCACCTTAGTTTGCTTAATTCTGTAGGATAACTAGAAAGACCAAAGAGGACAGGAGTGGACATGGGTTCCTGAAGCAATGTCACAGCAGGAACTCAGCTTGGATCATTATGAGGGAAAATAAAGGGCTGTGCAGAGAGATTCCTTCTGGTCCTAGTTGTGTCTTGAGGATACTGCATGAGCCCAGTGGGTATCCATACCAAGAGATTTCCAGACCAGATAAAACAGAGACATGTTGCAATATCACCATTCAGTAGAAGACTTAAAAATTAAATAAATTACTTTGATTATATTTTTTCCAGTTCTGACCTTTTCCTACCCATGTCCACACATCGTTCCCACATATATATCAAGCCTAGACCAGCCAGAAGGAGAGAGCAGACACAAAGTGGTCTGAGGAACCAGAAGTATCTCACTTCTCATCCACATAGTCAGCACCAAGTTTACACACCAGCATGATTTGCAGGTGTGAGATTTTAAAAAGAGGGACCAAGAGAGCACATCTGTTTTCAATAGGCACGCTGAGCCAAGCTGAAAGACCAGAGCTCTGTCAGTGCTGTCCCCAGAGGTGATGAGCACCAGACAGGACTGGCCTCTGCTCTGCTCCAGCCCCACAGCTCTCATGAAACGGTGGGGAAAGAAGAGAACTCCAGTTACCATGACATCCCAGACAGCAGCCCTCCAAGTCTTAAATTAATGAGTCTGAATTCTGCTGTTTAAATGCCTCTTTTAAAAGTATAATGATTTAGGAGTCCGCAGGATTACATCAGAGTAAAAGAAAAGCATTTTGCCTCAAGGCTTTCTTTAGAAATTAGACATAACACTTTCAAACATGCCCAATAGCATTTCAGTATACCTTTGAGATGTTTCAGCTCTGGTATGGCATCTCAAAAGCACAGGAAGAAAAAATGCAGGTCTTCAACATCTAGACTGTATGAGGAGAAAGGGAGGTTGGTGTCCCCAAGGAAACAGTTCAGGGCTTATGTATGGAATCACTTTGTAATTCAGACTTTCTAATAAGACTCTCACAAAAAAGGGTCTGAAGTCTCCATGACTTTTGACTGATAAAGTAGGAGTACCCCTGGGCAGAATGAGGACAGCAGCAAACATGCTTTAAATTAAAGGGAAAGCAAGATGAGCAAGATGTGACCCAAATATCTGTGTGCCAGTGTGCAGGCAGCATTTCTTGTCCAAGCCTCAGGGAATTCACGAGGCACTGTTCAAGCACTGCTGCTCCAGCACTATACAGACACCCCAGAACAAGTGCTCACAGTCATATTCTCATCTATTTTTTGCTCAGTACCTCTCATTGTAGCACTGAGCCAGACAGACAAAATGGACCAAGTATAAGAAACTAAAATTTCAGTTACAGTTGATGGTGCTTAAGTGTCTAATTGTCACCATTATGGGGCTTCAACTTTTTAAAAATAAGTCTCCCATAATTATTTCAGTATTTTGGCCTTATTCCAGTTGCGGCTTTAATGGGACTCGTTTTGACAAGATATAGGATATTGTCCCAGTGGAGTCTCATTTGGATATGGGCCACCTGCAATTACCAATGAGCAGAGCTGTGCAAGATTAAAAGCACAGGCAGTATAATTTCTAGCTTGTGTCCCAGGCTCTGTGGATTTGTTACTCATACAGCCTGTCCATCTGGGGAGCAAACAGCATGTACTCCTTGATGAGAAAACTCTGGCCAACCGACCAGCTGTGAAAAAAATAGATTACTCTTGTCATTTTTTTTTTTCTCCTAGGTAATTTGCTGGGAGTAAAAATGTAATTTCTTTGAAGGTTTGCAGTTAAAAGAAGATCCAAGGATGGGTCTTATTCATATTTAAAGTCCACCACATTTTTATTTGCTAAATGCAATTCTGAAGATATAATGCTGATTAAGCAGTTTTCCCTGTCATTTGGGACAATGGAAAAGTGAATTTCTATTATTCAGAGTACACCAAAACCAGATGATTGTTAAAGGGAAAAGTTCCTTTTAAAAACACTACTACACTCTCTGAGAGAAAGAACATTTTTTCCTATAATTTTCTTAATATCTTTTCAATAATCCTATGTTTCTGCTGCACCCAGGAAACTGAAGAGGCAGCTTTTGTCTTATTCAAGAGGATTTTGTGCAAAATGCCATGGTCATTCTTAAATTTTAAGGTAAGAACAAGTCAGTCACCTAGAACTGCTCTTAAGAGGCAGATTGCAAGTGACAGATTAAATAGCATTATAATATGAAAATTATTCTTTTTAGCTTAAATTCCATTGTAGTCACAGCTCTATGTGATAGCAGCTCATACGTCATGCTTGCTAACAGATTCACTGCTTGAGGTAAAGAGGCAGAGGGTTTTGCTATAGATTCTACCATTTTCTCCAGAAAACATCACAAGAGGGTGCCAGAAACAGAGAATGAGGAACAAAGCAGGTTCAGATAGTACTTTGGTTTTTAGATGTGTTCAACCAATTTCTGCTCTGTATCTCCCAGACCTTATATCTGATGAGCCAACACTACTTAGAAATGCATGTAAGACTACTGCTTTTAAAAATGTTAATATATCTTCCCAACTACCAATTCTGTTACTGGTGATTAGCACAACAGCAGGACTTCCTAGTCAGCACCTGTACTTGGTGTACTAAACTGCACCAAGCAGTTGCAGATTTAGGTCTATCAGTGCAGCAATCACCCTTTCAGGGACAGTAGTTCTGTGGGAGTAAATCATGTGAACTTGAAAGCAGTGAACATCATATAGCCCCAAACTGCATCATGAGAAGTGAAATGCTTTATATCATCCTGTCTTTTCCCACCACCTGCTACAGTTCTAAAATTAAAAAAATAAACTCTATTACATTTTTTATACTTAAAGGAATATAAAAATCACAGAAAACTAGTCTGAAACAGAGAATATATTGTTCTCCTTTATGATTCCCCCATTATCTCTATTCCACATAGATAGAAATACCTTTCCATGTGTACTGCACTTTCAGTATTAGGTAATGGAAAGAGATGGATCTCAGTAATTACGAAGAGAGGAAGTCACAACAGGGGAATCAGTGCTTGCTGTGTCTAATGCAGCAATTGCTAACCTGACCTGACTGGCAGAGGTCATGCACAAGGTGCAACTCCAGTGCTGTCTGATGCCTCTGACTTTACCCACCAAACTCCCCCAGAAAAGTGAGAGTTGGTGAGAGCAGCATCTTCAATGTTAAAAGGAGAGAGAAGAACAGATGTGTTCCCCCAATTGCAAAAATTCTCTGCTAACAGCTGAGCTGTGGAAAGAAGATGATGGCAGGGAATCTGCACTACAAGCAACCATACAAACTTCCCCCATGATGTCAAAGACAGAATGTTTCCTGGACAGCACTTGTCCAGCACCTGCAGCACTAAAACACCAAGACAGGTGCTTTAGCAGAGATGACCTCCAGAAATTATACTCCCCAGTCTTGTATTGAAAATTTTATCCAAGGAAATAAGAAAAACATGTCAGAAAGCAAAATTTCTTTTCTTGCCTTTATCATTTGTATATTTCAATTTATCATAAAGGAAACAGAGACTAAATTCTCAGTGGGTTATGAGTGCAAAGTTAGTCATATGGACCAGTTCACCTTGTAATACTCAACCAGTCTTGATTTAAGTAAACTGTCAGTAGAGATAGCAATGATAAACACTTGCCAAGGACTTAGTAGAATTCTGTGGTAAAAATTCTACCATTTTCAAACACTTTTCACCCTAAACTTATCCCATTCTTCTACTTTTCCATGAAAGTATGTACAAAACCAGCATGGATGCACCCAAAGACACACATTGAAGTAGTCAAATTCAATATTAGGTTTTTCTTTCTTATATATTAATAAGTACTCAACCAAATGGAAGTCACTCCAAATAAATGTTTATGACAATTTTATCAAAAAAAGACCATATATATAAAAAAAAAATATTTCTTTTTGTATTCTGAAGCAACAAAATTCACAAGTCCAGTCATTTAATTATAAATATATTCCACATTACACACAGAGGGATAAATATTTGAAATATATCTGCATAGATGACATATGTATTTTCAACACAATATTTCAAGTGTATTCTAGTCAATGATTTACCATAAATAGAAGACAGACTATTCTCCATTCATGATGTAGACAGCTGTGGTGAACATTATAAAATACTGACTCAATGCATATTTATTTTGTTTTGACTGCACTAAAATCTACCTAGTAGTGAATATCCCCACTGCAAAGAGGGTGTGACAGTGAATTAGGAGCCATTTAAGTCTGAAAAATTAGTCTTTATCAGACCTGTGCACAGAACTAAGTTTCACATAATGAAGGCAACACGATTCAACTGCGCAAGGCTATGTTTTTAAGTAAAATGGACAGAAGGCAACATGCCCAAAACCTACAGTGTTCTGCTGCTACATGAAATGAAAAGATATTTAGCCAAATATTCTGCTGGCATATGCCCATGGACTTGGAGTCAAAGCAGTCATAGTAGTACAGAATCTGCTAACAATTATCCATATTCCCACACAGAAATGCATTGACATGAATCCACACACACAAGTTTATTCCTCATGCAGTTTCCAGATTACTCATCTTGTGGGTACAAAAAGATGCATGCTCATATTTTATACAGTACATTTGAAGTCTGAGCTACAAAAAGATTTCTGCATGTAAACGTATGGGTACATTTCCTCCAAGTGGAGAGGTATGTCAGGAGAATATGATTTCACAGCCAGATCTGTAGCAACCACCCCCGAGATAACCTCAGAGGCAGTTTCACAGCCAGCTGTTCCGAGTTCACAAAGAATTCAGGCAGTAAGCCAGAGCCAAGCCCAGATGCTGCTATTGGGAACTTTCCAAAGCTTTACATCTGGATCCTGCTTCTGCCAAATACCCCATCTGCCTGCAAGGTGATAAATTCCACCTCTTGGAGGACAAGAAGCAAGACAACACAGCAGGGAAAGAGAGCACCAACAGCATCAAATCAATACAAGGGATAGTTAACATTTGGTTGGAATTTAATAAAGTATTTTCTCAATATTCTCCTGCTCCACATTCCTACGTGAGCCTTCCACTGAAGGCCTAAAAGTACTGCTTTTCCATCGTTTACAGCTACTGGAACACTTCATATCCAGGAGATCTAAAGCAACAAGGCATATGCCAAATGTGCAAGGGCAATACAAATGGTTTGTGGGGGCAGGGGGTTTCTTCCCCAAGATACATAAGAGATGGCTCAGATAAGTCTGAAGAGTGCAAGGATTTAAAACAGTCCAAACATAGAAGCATCAATATGTCTGCCCAGAGGCAGGACTGTCCTTGAGGAGGGTTGTAGGTTTTAAAAAGACTGATCAGGAGACATAATTAGTACTGTGAGAGTTAAAAATGTATCCCTTTATGCTCATGAACAGCAGGGAGGAAGAGAAAACTGCACAGGAAAAAAATATGCTTCTGCTAGTGTGGCAACGTATCTTATTTTTGCAACTGAGGACAGTATCAGAGCAGTCAAAAAAGAAGAATTCAGTCCAAGAGAAGTCACAAAGGATATTCTGTATCCAGAATTGTAAAGCAAGAAGAGATGGAAAAAAACAAAAAAAAAAAAAAGAAAGAAAAACAAGAAAAAAAAAAGAAAAAGAAAATAAAAACAACAAACACTGTAAACGTGGTTTTATGTTCTTTAGGGTTTCTATTGCACCCCTTTTTGGTACTTTCAAAACCAGCAGTAACTTAAATCCCTCTGAATATCACAGAACTATGAGCTCTTCTCTCACACTGAACTGTAGAAAGCTCAGCTTGGGGTGGGACCCTCAGTGAAAAGAACTTCTCTGAAAAAAAATCCATAGCATTATATAGCTCAAAGCCTTTGTAACATCACTATTCTTAACAGTATTGGCCTGTACAACACCCTAGAAAACTGCAATTTTTTAATAGGGGTAAGCATTAGAGGAAAGCTAACATTACATCCACACTCAAAACAGAATTAAGGGCCAAACTAGAAAACTACAGAGCTAAATCACAAGTGAAGATCCTAAACTCAAGTGATAAGGCAAAGAACAGAAGTCTATTCACAAAGGCTGCATACCCTGGTCCAAGAGGCCTTTAAAAGGGGAGGTCATGTTCAGCAAAACTTTTGTGAGCACAGCAATGAAAAGCTGTTGGGACTCAAGCTAGAAATACAAGGTACTGAAAATAAAAGGTCTGTGAATGCTTTTTAGACCACACTGTATAACACTAGTATATAAAGATTAATAAGTAGAGCAATGATGGCACAATTCATAGCCAGGAAACAAGCTCAGTGCTACACCTAAGTTCAGTGATTAGCAATAAGTAGGTTCAACTTGGAAAGAGGGAGAAATTAATTATGTTACAATCTTTTTTTTGAACAGGACCCAATTAATAAATACACAACAGCACCGTGGAGGAAGCAACTGAGCTTATTTCCTGCCTATACATTCATAGCTGGCCAAAGTCTTTATCAATCCTGGAAAAACAACAGAAAAAAACTTCTCCGTTTTAAAGACAAAAAGGTAATTTGCAAACCAATGGCTTTCACATAATGATATTTTAGCATTAAATATGACAGAGAACATAAGGCTGCACAGAGGCCTATCAAGCTGGTAACCTTGTACAAGGTACCATATAAACAGAAGAAATATCAACCCCCACTTCAAAGGCATTACAAAATAGAAAGTACATGATGCAGTGGGTTTGACGTTTCAAGAAGATAAAAACCTAATGGCAAACATGCTAAAGAATCCACCAGAAAAGCAGTCCAGGGAACAAAGACAAACAAAAATTGGAAACCAAACAAGGGTCTGGAAGTGAGAAGACATGGAAGCAACCAAGGTTGACAATAAGCAAACCAAAATAACCTCCTCAGAAGGTCTTGCAAAAAAGAGGTGAAAAAGGTTCTAAGGACAAGAGCTAGAACATACAAGATATAGGCATGCACACACATACACATGTGTATATTGACAAATATAAACAGACAAAGGGATGAGACTCCTGGAACTGAAGCAGAGGTGTGAGCTTACAGAGGCCGTGGCCAAGGACAGCAAAGGGAAGCAAGAATAGAACAGGACTTTCAGCACAGAACTGTGGCTTTTACTGTTTCTTTTTACTATTTGGTACAGCTACATTTCATCAAGTCCTTTTGGTCTGGAGAACTAATATAGAAGATTAGGGACCCTTTTAGGTATAGAGTGACCTGCACTATTTTCCAGTGTTGATAGCCAAATATTTATGTATATTAGTGAAAAGTCAGAACCTTTTATGAGAAGGCAAGAACAAAGAATGTTGCCAGAAGAGCAGAGCCTCTTACTGGCAGGAGTGGAACACATTTCTGCAAAGGACTGGGCACATTTTGATTTAACAGAAGAGCAATGCTGCATTTCTGCCTATCAGCCAGTGTAAGATTAATGCCTTCTGATGTGAGACTACTGCACACCAGAGAGAACTGACTGACAGAAGCATTAACTAATGTTTGTAACATGATGGTTTTACAATCACTACCCTTATATCTTTTTAACTAAGGGCTCCTATAAAGCAAGAGGCAACACCACATGTCACTTTAATAGATCTCTAGAAGCTAAATTCAAAATCTAGCTGTTTGTGCATAGAGATATACATATGTGTGAATGTGCACATATATGTCCACTCCATGATATTTCTTTTAAGATTAGTACTTATAATTACTGGTGCAGAATTGCACAACCTGAGAATAATTGTCCCTCTTTAAAGGAAAAAAAAAACCAACATTGTTGAATTAGGGGTTTTCTAAATTTTAGGCAGAATATTTTTGGCCCCAAAGGTACTCCTCTAAGAACTCTATTTTATTTATGTCATTTTCTATCAGGGCACATTAAGTTGGCACAAAAATCCTACCTCATTGCCAACCAAGTAGTCAAGTGGATTTACAGCAAACCTAAATACGATTTAGAAAGGGGAAGCCCAAATTCCAGCTTTGACTTGTCCTTTACCACAAAACTGATATTGAGCAACTTTAAGGTTAGAGATAAAAGAAAAAGTGCTTTTAGACTCAGGCTCCATTCTAAGAAAAAGCAAAACAAAGAACAAAATTAGTATTCTGAAGCCTGTGCTGTACTCTACTGAGCTGGAGACTTCTCATTTATCCATTGCTGGTTTGTGAAATTTAAGACAGCTCCAGTAGGACTAAAATAAAAACTATTTCTACTTTTCCTCCTCACTAATGCAGATTAATTCATTAAGAACTAAGCAAAGACCATCAATCAAGCTTCCAAGTAATCAATAATAAAGTCCTATAGGTTCAGACTGACCCATCTCTACTTTCACTGGAAAACAATTAGTAGGTTGAGTGTTATTAGAGTATATTGGACCAATTCCAATAGAGATTTAATGAATGGAATTAAACTGATTTCATTAACACCTGCATATTGAAAGACATACAGAACAGGCTTGGTGAGAAACCAACAAGAAATGTGAAATCTGACCCCAGTCTGAATCTTCTCTTCAAACTTCTTTCCAGAAAAAGACAACCCATTGCTATTGACCAAGCCTCTATGTTTCAGCCAGATTTTTATTTTTTTTTTAGTTAATATCTCATTCCCATCCAGTTGTCCTGTTCTTTCACTTGCACATGAATAATAAAGCATGGTTAAAAAAAATAAAAATAAAGAAGGCTCATTTGACAACAATGCATTCATTCTTCTTTAACTCAAAACACTAACAACTCCAGCAGCTGCCTCATATCTCCAGGTTCCAGCAGACTACTGGAAGGATTGATAACCAGCCTGCAAAAAATTTCTATGTATGTGAACACATTAAATACAGGCTTTCTCTTCCGTGCTAAAGAAACTTCAAATCATCATCCTGGTTCTCCTTAAGACTTTTCTACTGCTGCTTTTATGTTTCACTTAGGGTGGGGAGAAAAAAAATTAAAAGATCTCTGTTAATATTTTCTTGACAGGTACAGTTTAGAAGTGGCAATAGAGTAGGTAATGAGTTTGACCTTGCAGGAGTGGTGGGGGCCTCAGGGTACTCTGCTCTTGTGCTCTCTTTCTTTCTTTGGGACCCTGCAAGCAATGGACAGAGGCTTATGAGGAGATGAAAAGATTCCTTTTCTGTTGCTGTTGAAATTAACTGATCAGACTGCCATCTGTAGGGTCCTGCTCTTCCTTTTCTTGTATTCTCCCTGCTGTGGGAATGAAACTGCAAAGAGAACAAAATTGCCACTCAATTCAACTAAAAGGAATTCTCTGAAATGGCAAGCTGTTAATGTACATACTAAAGATCATCTCCCATTGTGCTTGTCAACCAGTTTGCCCATCATTTAAGCTAACATTATCTCTTTGCTTTATCTTAAAAGTCCATGAGTTGCCATGACAGGTCTGGAAAAAAAATCTTAAGTGCTTCTTCAGATAATTGATGACATGTTAACCTTGGGTTAATAAAGACTAAGTATCAATTCCTGTCTGTTTCAGCAAGGTAGGGATATATCGGGGAAAAGAGCTCTGCAGACTTTACACAAAATCCAGCTACAAAAGAAGAGCTAAGGAAGTCTCCAGAAGTTTGCATCAGGGATACTCTCATTGGGGAGCAATGCCTGTGATGCTACAGCAGTAGAAGATAAATCTAAGGACAACATTCCCAAATAACTCGTTTTGATCAAAACTGAAATGATAAATCCACTGCAGAACAGACTTATACAAGAGGGACAGACTAGTTTTCCAGTATGAAAAAGAAGCAGACAAACATAGCAAGTGAAGACTGTCAAAGTTCTGTATGAGGGTAACTTTTAGGTGAAACTCCTAAAAGAAGAGGCAGCTGACCTTGTATTAGGATATGCAGCCAAAACTCAACACACCATCAGCCTTCATAGTTAACTGTTCACATTTGTGAGAATTTTGGTTAAGTCAGTAGTGACTCAAGGATATTCTTATAATGGAGAAGTAGTTTCAGGCCATAATAAGTGTGATTTTCTGCAGAAAAAGGACAGGGAGCAAGGAGGAACAAGACCTAAGAACAGCTGATGAGCTAAATCCCCATGGAAAAAAATTACTACCATTTTAAATTATTTTTAAAATCTCAAGATCACATTAGAAATTAATGCTTGCTATGCAACGGTACAATACAGCATAAATTTGGTGAAGACTATGGTTAGATCAATATTCCTTTAGATTGTAAAAAGCTGTCATGACCTAAAAAACTCTCAAATACCTGCTGTCAATAAGGCAAAGTACATTTGCAAACTCTTAGGTGACATTATCTAGTACTTGATGCAAAAATGTTTATAAGAGTACTCTATAATGTTTGAGAATTTCTGCTATCTTCATTTTAAATTTGGCAGTTGAGCTACAGTACCTGAACACGTGCATGAACATTGTTTGTGCAAGCAGCTCTCAAGCTGTGGGAATTTTAGGACACTGAAAATTCTTTGTGTTTCCTTTTCATATCTGCATACACTGAATTACCTGGATACCAGATGCTTTGAAAATGCTAGGACTCCTTTGTAGCTACAGCAGAAATTTTCTAGTAAAGAGTTTCTAGCTTTTTACCTTACTTTAAATTATCTCTTCTTTCTTTCATCAAGATCATTAAGTGCATGTGTATTTGCAGTGCTATCTGCGACAGGTGTCACATATCTTTGCCCAACTCATTTGATTAATTGTCTCCAAAGCCTGCCTCTGGCTAAGGGGCATGCCACCTTTTACTACAATCCCTGCCAGTCACCAGCAATTTATCTGTCACATATACATACACAGCCTTAGCTAAGAACAGTAAGAAGTCATGTTACCATGCCCATCTCATTCAATTAATTGCTTCAGTGGCAAGCCCCTGGCCAGGACAAATTTGGGTAACTGTAGTGTTAAATCACCCATACGAACATTTTCCATGTATACACAAAATCCATTTAATGGATTTACCACTTGCCCATTTTCTGTCACCATATACCCCAGTCCTTGCCACTCATTTGAAGGTTAAATATCACATGCACAATCTCTGCTCCAGCTATTGATCTTGACTCTGTCTGCCCTTTGCTCCATGTTCTGGAGTTAGAATACACCAGGTGAGAGGTTGTTTCTCCCAGATCCAAATATATATTATTAGCTAGGAAGTACCAGCATTAAGAAGGCAGATGGTGTAAAATTCACATAGTATCACATTAGTATTGTGTGGAATTTACCTACATCCCTTCTTGTTTTACAATGCCCAGAGAGCTGCAGTTTATACCAGGTATGCAATGACCAGGAACTTTCCCTGAGGATACAAGAATCAGAATGGAGAGTTCCAGCATTCCTGGCTCAAACAACATATCATTCAGGCCAGCAGAACTATTAGATCAGGGTACACACATCCATAGACTTTGATGGAGAAGTTTCACATTATGACTTCAGTTGTGACCAATGCCTGTGCACTGTGAATCAGGCATAGGCATAAGGAAAAGGAGGGAATACACTGCTACAAGTTCCCAGTCACAGAAAATACCAGATGAGATCCCTTCAGCAGAGCCTAAACTTCACAAAATTAATGAGGGATATGCAACTGTCATTACCTACAGGACGACTCCATCTTAGTCTGGCACTCATAGCTGATTTTAGAAAGTCAGAATTACAACTGGTACACATCACTTTTAATCTCTTCATAATAATGATTAATCACTAAACTCTCCCTCCTTCAAAAGCTACCCAGTAATGAAAAAGCATCATGAAAACAGGATTATAAATGTGTCTGATAACTGTGCAGCCTGACTTCTACTCATTTTGTCATGGTTTAAGCCCAGCCAGCAGCCAAACACCATGCAGCCACTAACTCACTCCCCCAACAGTAGGACTGGGAGAGAACTGGAAAGGCAAAAGCCAAAAAAATCACGGGTTGAAATAAAGACACTTTATTAGGAAGATCAAAAACCGTGCACACAAGCAAAGCAAAACAAGGAATGAATTCCCTGCCTCCCATGGGCAGGCAGGAGTTCATCCATCTCCAGGAGAGCAGGGCCCCACCACATCTAACAGTGACTTGGGAGGACAAACACCATCACTCCAAATGTCCCCCTCTTCCTCCTTCTTCCCCCCACTCTATGCATTGAGCAGGATGTCATGTGGTCTGGAATATCCCTTTGGCCAGCTGGGGTCACCTGTCCTGGCTGAGTCTCCTCCTCACCTCCCATACACCCCAACTTCCTTGCCAGCATGGCAGTATGGAAAGCAGAGAAGGCCTTGGCTCTGTGTAAGCCTTGTTCAGCAGTAACAAAAGCACCTCTGTTATCATCATTACTGTGTTTAGCACAAATCCAAAACACAGGCCCAGAGTCACTGGGAAAAAAAAACTAACTCTACCCTAGCCAGCACCAGCATAATATTATTTAACTTCAATCTCTACAACAAAAGTGAGTCAAAACCATCTGAAGTATTAGAGCAAGTAATTTATGGCGCAGTAAATAAAAATTCAGGAAAGAAACAATACTGGAAAAGTCTCACTGGTCTGGCACGGGTGAGTTGTTTCTGACAAACAGGCACCTGCTGCCCATGAACCCTTCATATGTGACAGTCACACTCTGCATCTGATCAGTCATGAAAGCACAAATTCTACCCTCAAACTGAATCAGAAAGAAGCTACATGACAAGCAGTTATCCTCCAGGTTCACAAAATTACACAAAAGGTCATGTCTACCCTGGCCATTCTTCATTTTAGTGTCACCCACACAGTGTACATGTGTTCACAGGAGATTTACACACCAGTTAAGCAATTGCTGTTCATTCCAGATTCAGGACTATGCTCAAACTACTGCAGTATAGCTGTATGCATTGGGAATGATACTATGATTTCTCTGGATATTGTCCACATTTATGGAGCCTTATTTATTGATCTAGCAAAGGTTTCTGATACAGTTACTGCACATTTTTGTTACAGCAATTTAAGCATGACACAGATTTTACTGTAGCTTGCTTTAGCAGCAGTATAATTGGTCACTGGGTATTATGGGGAAGCTGCCATTGCAACAGCACTGCTGTGTCTATGCAACAAAGAAAGGACATTCCGTTCCCCCAGATTGTTGGCCTAGCACCTTCTCCAAGTATGACATATTCACTCTCTACCACCTACTTGAATCCACTGAAAAGTCTGTGGCAAACACTCAGTTGTCTTCAATGGAACCTGTCCTCATCTGGCAGCCTGGAGAGATGAAGAGACAACAATTTTAAGTACCCTCTCTGCTCCTCAGAAGAGCAGTGTCAGAACTCAGAAGCCCCCAATATCATCTTCCTGGCTTTCCTCTAATTCTGCAATTTAGTATTTAGTATCACTTTCTCTAACCCTCATCCTAGCAGATGTCTAACTTTTAGGCTTGCAGAAGGATGTGCAAAATCCCTTACAAGCTGCAGTAAGTGATTTCACTTCAGCTGACAGCAGTTTATGCTAATGCGTATGCTGTTTTCGAAAATGTACAAATACAAAGATAAATAGTTAATTCTGTGAAAAGAAGTGCTTCCTGTTTTATTTACTGTGTTTCTCATCTGCCTCACAAAGCACAGAAATACAGAGGGGAATCTCAGCTACAGGAAGTCCAAAAAGGAGTTTGTAGGTAACAGGACAGCTCTGGTCTCAGAAGTCTGGCAGGATGAAGGCAGAGGGGAGAAGTCATGGCAAGACCAATGCAACTCCAGCACCCAAGAAAACAATAAAGTCACCATTACTGGCATCATAAAACTACAAAGGTCTAAAGAATAGGATTTGAACCCACTACTCAGCCTGGAAATTAAAGGGAAGAGCAGGAGCAAATCCAGGAATGCCTCTGGGCTGGCCCTTTAGCCACAAGGGACAGCAAGCAACAATAGCCTTTTATTTTCTTCAGTACTTAGGTCAACTTTTGAAAAATTATTGTAATCAGGCCTTTCATTTCAAGGGCTGGTCATCTCCCAGAGCCAAGAAAGAATTTGTTTTCCTCCCAGCTGAGCAGATGTACTCAAGGTCTTTAGATTTCTCCACCTCCAGCCCTAAAGCATCAGAGCACCTATGTGTTCCTGGGTGCTGCAGGCTCAGGGGGGAGGTATATCCTTACTTCTCTGCCTGTGACACGCATCTGCTTCTTCCAAAAGCTAAATATTTCAGTCTGACTAAAAGCACTGGGTTGACAGTGCAGGCATCTGTGAGAGGCAATGATCTCCGTTATACAAAATTTACTTAATATTTAAGATGATACGGTGTCCTCATGTCACCTTTAACCCTATGATGACAGTATCTTAAGTACACAGCCAATTTCTCTTGATGTTCAGCAGGAAATATCACATCTCTAACGTGAGCAATTAATTCACTTTTTCTTACAGAATATAAAATAAATTGAACTTTAAATGTTATATAGCACCTAAGATTATGGGTCATATTGCCTTTCTCAAAATTCCTTAGCAGAAGAAATGAATTGTCCAAAAAGCCAATCATTGGAGGGATGAAGGCAGAAAACATTCTTCCACAAAACCAAGAATATAAGGAGATGGTCTCTCTTATCCCAGTGGATCCTGGAATCCATAGTATGGTTCTTGATAGAACTTCAGACACATATCCAATACTTCAGTGTTACAATATGAAGACATGCAGCCAGGAGCTCTCACTACCTTACATGTGTTGTTTGCCCCATGGAAATAGCTGTTTAAATCATCTCATACCCTGAAGGAAACTCTAGCATTTCCGCTCTATAGTATGTTTTCTTTCTATTCCAGTTCATCTCAGATGATATTTCCATGCCTTGTGTGAAACAGTGAAGTTGATCTCTCTTTGACATTCTGATTAAAGGTACCAGAATGCATTCCCTGTACACTTACACACAAAATGGCTTAGGTCCCATTTGAAATTATATGCATTTACTGAAATGGGATCCAAAAGTGGATAGAACTTGAGATCACACATTTATATTAATTTTAATGTTCTCAAGATTAGTCAGAATTTTTTAAGCAAATCATTCATTTACTTGAATCTGTTTCACATTAGAGAGGATGGTTGTACTGAGATTTTAAATCAATTTTGGAGTCTTTTTCTACTGAGGATTAAGCTTGATGATTAAAGGGACTTCATGCTAATTTCAATAAAATTTTGCTTCCCCTTTCATTTACTATTTTATCAATTCAGTAAGAGAATTTTGCAGTCTCAGAGCTCATCTCTTGAGGACTAACACAACAGTTTCTTGGTAGGCTGTTCTTTCTCCCCTTTCCACTGACTACGATAGAGGACTTAAACAATGGTCTCTCTCCCCTTTGACACTGACCTGCTGGAAGACTCCTAATGTTCTCCTCATGCCCCACTGTTCTCACTAAATGTATTTTGACAAAAGATCAAAAAGGTGAATGACCAGCACATCCCTGTGGCTGCTCTGGGCTGCCCCCATAGGTTGTAAAGAGAACAAATACAAATCAGTCTGTGCGCAAAAAGCCAAGAATAACTCACAGACAGCACTGCTGGTGCCCGTAGAAAGCTTTCCTCCCAATTATGAAAATCCCAGAAACAGCTAAACAACATGGGACCAACAAACCAACAGAAAATTTCAGCCCCATCTACAGTCTGTGTTATGGAAGCCCTGAAAGCCCTAGCCTTAAAATCACACAAGAAAGGGGAGGAAAAGGCTCCAGGCTCATCAAACCCATTCTCTATCCCAAGGCAGGAACATGCCTAGCTATTCCTCTGAAGTATTTGCCTGTTCAACAACTCTGCTCCTCTGTCCAGCTCTGCACAGCTGAAAAAGACCCACATTGGCATCATCAGGAGTTCCCCTGGTAAGGGACGGTCTTCCAGCACACACATCCCCAACACTCTACCCCAGAGGTCATGGGCTTAAATGGGACCTCTGTTCCATATTCTTGGGCAATGAATCCAAACAAAATCAAAACAAGCAGTGATTGCTTTTGACAGAATAGAGAATTTTTCTCTGCATTGTGGTAATTGTAATTTTCCACTGATTTTCTTGGCAATTTTCTTAAAGATTAGATTTTTCTAATTGTAAGAGAAATATGCACAACCACACAAAATTTTATTGTTCCTATTAAAAAAAAAGAATCCTTTCAATAAAAGTTGATGGATTTTAAAATTCCAAAGTCTTTGTCACCATAAGTTCCATTTTTACCAAGTACACCTACCAAGTCAATAAAATATTGTCCAATTCCAAACCTGATATCAGCTTTGCAGACAAAGTACTCAAGGTCAAGCCAGATGTCAAATAGCTCAACAAATGGTGAGGCTAGAAAACATAGTTTCAGCTTCATGATCACCTCCCTAGCACCTTGTTCCTGTGCCATCTTATCCCTCTCAGCTCCGTACTTGTATTAGGAAAAGCTACATAACTGACACCACCTACATACTGTCCAGGCTATTTTTAACACTTCAAATCTGTTGCAAGTCTCTCCCTTATCCCTTTTTAAAGTAAACCTATCAAAGAAGTAAGTCCTTCTCTCTGTAGAACATGGATATTTTTTTCCTCTCAGGAGACAGGATAAATTTAATACCCAACACCTAATGACTGAACAGAGACAGAAGAAGGAAATGTTCAGCAACAAAAAGGGAAGAATTTCAACTTTTTACTCTGAAAAGCATAGCATTTCCTTCTCCCCAAGTGTTCCCAAGAAAAGTGCGCTAAGAAATGAGATTTTAAATCATTTCTAAGGGGTTTTATTCTCCCACTCAGCCCTGTGCATTTGGAGTCATGACAGAACTACAGAAAGATTACAGTGGATTCCACTCATTCATTCTTCAGCACACACATATCAAATTCATCAAACAGGTTTGGTTTGCTCTTCCTGCTTCCAATAGAAATTGCCAAGCAACATCTCCAATGCTTTTGGTCATAGATTGAGGTCAGGTTTTGCCATTGTAAATAGTTTCTTTAGGTCTACTACCTCAGATCATGGATGTCATAACAAGTGTTTGTGCTAACCTTTCTCCCAGAGTGTGGATTTATTGAAATTTCAGAAACAAAACCACCTGGGCCTTTGGCTTGTTATTCCTCAGGTTTTATCCAAGACCTTCTCACCACTCATTTCCCCTGTCAAGGGAGTAGCTCCCTCCAAGGCCTGGCACAGGTTGCCCAGAGAAGCTGTGGATATCCCATTTCTGGCAGGTCGGATGGGGCTTTGAGCAAGCTTGTCTAGTGGAACATCTGTCTGCCTGTGGCAGGGGCTTGGAACTAAAAAATCTTTAAGGTATCTCTCAACTCAAACAATTCTGTGATTCCTCATCCTCATTCACAGCAAACAGGCAGAAGCTTCCAAGCACAAACAATCTCAATGTACCCCTAGAAAATTCTTCTCCTCAAAATTAGATCTGGAGTGTGCATTGCTAATCTGCTACTCAGTCCTACTTTCCAATTCTTACCCAGGATAAAAAAGGGTACAGAAACTGTGTTGCCCTGTCCTTTAGACAAGTAATGATTCCTGTATTGCTTTCAGCACTTTGATTAACACAGCTACTGCTCAGTACAGACTCCAGAGCTCCTTTTGGGAGACATTTAGGCAAAAGGTTTGATTGAGGAAGTCACTAGAATTAGCCTGGGTTTAAGAAAGTAGTTTAACATGCCAATGTCACTATTAAATGCACAGAAGCTTATGGCTTCCTTGCAGCTGTGAATGTAGAGCTGTTAGAGAGCATCTTTATTATAACAAATATATAGAAATCCTTTGTTTTCATCTAGGGTTTTGAGCTGAGCCCAAGCTGAAGCCAACAGTATCTATTTCATGGTACATGGGTCTCAAGATGCCTCTGAAGCTTTTATCAGATACTTCAGCACACAGGTATTGAGTACAGGTGACAAAATAAAAGAGTGTTTCCACCTCTGTCTGCACTCCACAATGGAAGAAAACAGGTTCTCTGTTCTGTGCCACTGCTGCCATCCAGAGCCAGTATGAATGGCTGTTTTTTTCAAGTCTGACTCCAGCAGTAGGATATCTCCTAGAAATTCATGTTGCAGCATTGCTACATTTTATTTGATGCATTTGCAATGCCATCCTTTTTCCCCTTTAAACAAATTGACTGTTAGAGCACATCACAGAGTGAAAACAGCTCTGAGAATGCTGGCACTTCGAATGTTCTGCTGGAGTATGGGAAATTTGTATTTTTTGATGGAACAAAGTCAGTGGCTTTACTTTGCTGTCGCATTTTGTTAAGCATGTGTCCAGTTTCATTTACATAGCTGTTAACATCCCTTTTTCCTCACTTAGAAAAACTGAGGCAAATAACACAGAGCTCATACTGAAGAAGAAACACGAGAATGCATCTCTCTATATTTATACACTCACAGCCATAATGTCAGAGCCAGAGGCAGCAAGAATAAAAGTACCTGTGCATCTTACCCATGAGAGCCAGGTAAAGTCTCAGATTCCTGAATCTGATGCCCAAAATATGCATGTTTAGTTTTCTAATTAAACAAAGCTGTATTTGCTGTGTTCTGAGAGCTTTTTTGATTTTTTTTTTCCTGTTGCTCTTCAGACTGTTGTAGGGATGTGGAAAAGGGGAGGCATACATCCTGCATTTTACTGCTATATGCTTTTACCTGAGTCCTGTCCACTACATTATGTACCCTTCTACTTTACCAATTAAGAGAGCTTCACAGCAAGCTCTTTGGCATTATATTTTCTGCCAGCTAATGCCAGAAGTACACAGCATGTTACAGTTTTACATGTTGAATTTAGTTGCCAAAGGTGTCAGAGCTATACTTGTGACAAGAGTGGATGCTGGTCTTGGCATTTGCAAAGCTGTGCATGTAGCAGAGGATGGTCATCAAACAAACCTGCCCCTTCAGGCTAACACTGCACCAGGTAGAAAAGGGGTAAGGCAAGGGCATGTGTAGGAACACAACAGAAAAGTGTTTCCATATATGATATGATGCATAAAACAGCCTGATAACATGCAAGTGGTGCTTGACTGCATGTACCAGGTGGTGTCATTGGGGTTACTCAAACTCACCAGTACCTGACATCACCCAGGACATTCCCAGGGAGCAGGAGCTCATTTCAGCTACTCAGGCTCTCAACAGCACTGTCCTGCATCAGCATCCCATTAAAATTATCAGGAACCTTTAAAGCCATATTAATTATTAATAAAGATGGATAGAATTCAGCCTATAATGGCTTCAAAAAAGTTAAGTGGTTCTAGGCAGCATGGGGGCTGTTCTATCTCCTGAATGCAGTGAAGGCATTCACTCATTTCCACAAAATGACTGCCTGTCTCTGTCAGTTTAGATTCATTTGACAGTGTTCTGGGTAGAATCAAATATTTCTAAATTTAGAAATTCAGCAGGGAATCTCTCTTTGTCTGAAACTTGAGAACATTGGCATCTTCTAGACAAGTTACTACTAGCACTGCAATTCAAATTTTATTTCTTTTTATATCTCAGTACTAATAATTGTGAAAATGCAGCAGGCCAATTTAGCAACAGACAAACTCATTTTTGGTATAATTTCCAAGGACTTTGCCTTATGATACACATAATGAAACAAATCTTATGCTCCAAAGAGGAATATTTAATTTGATTTTTTTTAAACCATGTTGTACCCTGTGTTCTGCATAGGAAACATGCAGGGTATGTGCCTGTGCCTTAATCAAAACCAACACCACTTTGTTAAGACTCACATTCCCTTTGAGAAGAAAGGTGCTAGGCTGGGATTCAGCAGGTGGCACTGTTACACATAATTTAGCATTTACAGGACAGGCATACTTTTTCATATGGAGATGGATTATGCCCTTGTTAGGTTTTCCAGTGAAATTTCTTTCTGGGGAGCAGGAAAGAAGGACATGTCTTCCAAAGTGTAGGAGGCTCTCTCTCCACTTTAATCTCTCTCACAGGAGTCAGCAGTTGAAGCAGAAGTCAAGATGTACATTGGAAATGCTGGGAGATATGATGCATTTAACTTTGAGACCATTTCTCTTTCAGGAACCAGTTGAACTTTTAAATCAATCTCACATCACTTTGAAGAGAGCCATCATCCATATTACTCTGCTTTCAACAGGGAGTCAACTCACAAAAATTCCTGAGGTGCAAAACCTTCACATTGAGAATGCTCACAATATTTAGTGGCAGAAAAAAAAAAAGTGACAAAAATTGAGTACACAGTACTTTTTCCTTCACTGAATGTTACTTTATTGTGCTGAAATTGGTCCTTCCCTCTATGCAAGCACCAGCAGGTTGCCAGGGGAAGAAATCTGGGTACAATACTTCAACTCCACTTTCTTCTCCTGCCTTTGTCTTTTTCCTGGGTTAACTGCAGCCCAGAGTCTTGGCTTGGTGACGTCTATCATAAGTATTCCCACCACTAGAAGCTCCCAGATGAGAGGCACTGATTTGTAATTCCACACCAAGGAAGAGTTAAACATCATGAAAAGCTTTCTAGCAACTAGGAAAACAAATTTTCCACTGCTTTGGCATATCCATCACTCTCTAGTCTACTCAAGATCACCAAGCACCTCCCAGTAATGTGCACAAGAATTTGTCTTGACTGCAGAAAGCTTTTCTCTAGGCTCCAGCTTTGATTTCCTGGATGTCCCTCACTCACCCACTTCCTCTGTGACTCATGACAGAATTACTGGCCTGCTTCCACTCTACAACAGAGCAGGGTCCACCTTTGACTGTCCATCAACTCTTCACAATAAGTTTTAAAATGTGACTTCAGTTTCAAAGAATCGATTCTTTATCACCTTTGCTAGTATTGCAAGGAATGAGATTTTCAATTGCTGCCTTTGTACCACCAATGATGGCAGCCAATGCTTTTGAATCAGATTTAGTATTGTGGTATTTGCTTTGTTTAATTGTTGTTTTTTTTCCCCCTATCTACTTGCATGGAATTCACCAAACATGAAACAAAGTACCTTTTTCTTGGTGATTTTTTGAGTGGTTCTTATTTCTTGGGGTTTTTTTACATCATATAATTTAAACCTATTTGTGCCAACATCAAAAGCTTTGAACTTCTATCTAGGAGGTTGAGCTGAGCAAATAACAGATATTGCTGCCTGAGCTTTTGGGAAAAAGCAAGGATGTGGAAGCATCAGGAAAGATTTATGAGAGAGGAGTTTGGTCTCTTTTGAGACAAATCTATACTGAGATTACAACATCTTTTAAAACAGATGTTTGAGCCAGGAAACCACAGGTGGAAAGAGTCAGATGTCATCTTCTTAGGAAGGCTAAAAGAACTCTGGAGAGAAGATCTATAAGAGGCAGACTGGTATCCATTACAAACTCTGAAGCAAGCAGCCTTATTGGCAGATGTCATGTAGAAGTAAAAATGGGGAAGTTGCCAAAAAAAAAAAAAAAAGGAAATTACCAGATCATTCTATTTTACTTGTGAGCATGCTTATTTCTTTGTCGAGAGGGTGGTCAAACACTGGGACAGGTGTCCAAGAAAGATGGTTGATGCCCAAAGCCTGTCAGTGTTTAAGGAGCATTTGGACAATGGCGTTAGGAATCATGCCTTAACTTTTGGTCAGACAAGTTATCCCTTGAGCGGGAATGATTTAAACATAATTTGTTCCTGGATACTAGACAAGGAGACTGTACTTCCAAAGACATGCTGCTGCTTGGAATTAGCATTTGCCTTTGAACTCATGTCCATTTGTAAAGTTAAAGCTTTGGCACCAAAAAGAGCATCAACGCTATACAGAAGCTGCCGATTTGAGAATGTATTTTTCAGTGACCTTCACAGGATATGGCTGATTTCCATGCCTGCAAGTTACTCTGATAGGAAACTAATATATGCAATTTGAGGACAATGCATAAGCTGAGGAAACCAGCAGAGAAAAAACTCAGAGACCAGTATCAGATGGGCTCAAAGAGACTTTTAGTATGGCAGGATGCGCTGGGCTATTCTCTCTGTAAAACAATACCATCTGCCTTCCCCTTTAAAAATTAAAATTCAAATAGAAGCATAATTCTGACTGTTTCAGCCTTTATCAAACTCAACTGTTCAGCACAGCATTAAATAGTATGAAATAAGGACTCTTGGAGGACTGTGCATACTGCATGAAAGCATTCATTAAGTCTAAGTTATGGTTACTTCTGCTGTCAAGTCAACAATGCACAATCAGTGGTGGCTAAAATTTTAGGCTGGTACGTTAGACTAACAAATAGCTTTTGAGTCGTA
Source organism: Pseudopodoces humilis (assembly GCF_049639895.1). Taxonomy (NCBI): domain Eukaryota; kingdom Metazoa; phylum Chordata; class Aves; order Passeriformes; family Paridae; genus Pseudopodoces; species Pseudopodoces humilis. The sequence goes on along the minus strand of NC_142212.1, from coordinate 12,556,661 downwards.
TAAATTCTGTTTCCTGCTAATGAGGACAAATTATATGTCACCACAGAATTAATTTCTTTCTTTGCACTAAACAAAATAACAGGAAGAAACTTCTTACAGATACAACTTTGTAGAAACTTAAGATTTTTGCCAGAAACAGCATTTCTGTTTTCAGCAGAAGTGCATACAAAGATAAGGCAAAGGCAAAAACATTTGGATTCAGATTTTTAAGATAAAGAACAAAAAATAAATTGAAAATGACACCCATACACGATTCTGCAAGTGCCCCATTTTGTCAAAAACATTTGGATTCACATGAAAATGAAGCATCTCTGAAGTTTAGGCTGTACTGAACACAAACACAAACTTTATGATCAGGACCATCACTAGTTAGGATGGCATCCTACAGTATCACAGACCACCAACCTGAGCAACTAGATTTTATTGAACACTCTTCCTAAAGTTCATAGGCTGCTCCTTGATGACTTGCCAAATATCAACTCAGAGTCATTCAAATCAGCACTACAAAACAACGTCCCCATATCATTCCTCTCTGACTGTATCATCACCATTTCCTATAAACCATTTGGCATAAACTACAGAACTTTTTTCATAGACTTATTGAATGGTTTGGGTTGAAAGGGACCTTAGAGACCATTTACGTAGAAAACATTAGGTATATGGTATTTAGAGTAGGATTTGGGAATAACCACCACTGGCCACACCACCATGGATCACATTAAGAACATATAACCCCTCATGGAGGACAAAGCTCATGCCTTGGGGTCAAAACAGGAATCACAGAAGCATTCTACAGTTTCTGCACTTCCTCAGGATCACTAAAACAATAAATTAGATGTTTTGCAGTCCAGACCATGCAGCTGAATCAAGATAAAATGGCCCATAGCTCTGTAGAGCTCTATTGATCCAGTGGGCAAAAAGCCCCAGGAAGCACATGCTGCATAGGAGCTACAAGGTGCACAAACTAAACTCATGCCAAAGAAAAGAACTAGTTTTCCATGTAAAAGACGGTAAAGCCTGCTATAGATGGTTTGGAAGAAAACACCAAGAGGCTAAACCTACCTTAACCTTGCATTGCACTGGAGCAAAGGAGAAAGCTTGCAGAAAGCAGCCCAACACCGATTGCTTTAAATTTCATCCCGAGGCACAAAGAGCCTGACTCCTCCGCGGCCCCAAAAGACCTGAAGTTATTCGGCTGGTATCTGCTCCTCAGCCCAGCTGGGAAACGCAATTCAAGGTAGTTAAGTTGCAAAACCTGTGGATCTGAGGGAATTATAGAACTGTGAGTTGACAAACTGTATTTGTGTGCAAGAGAAATCAGTAATCCCTTGATTATAGAAGACTAAATCAAGTGTTTTTGGATGAAAAGACCTAAATCTTTGGGTCATTGCAAGAGGTTAAATTTCTTCTGTGAAGCCATATTAACAGCATCTCAGTTAAGGGAGCTGGGATAGTTATCTTAGGAAAATGTTCCATAAACTTTGATGTGCTCATTGTTATATTTGATAGGAACTTCTAAAGGCTTAAATATTTTGTATGAAGTCTGCTAATATTTTTAACTAAAAAAGATCTTTTTAACCATTTTTTTCCATTTCTACAGGAGTAAGCCTGCCAATCACTATTCCTGCTTTCCCAGTACCTCACAAGGATGTCATCCCTTTCTTTTTAAACCAGATCCTTCCTAGCATTTCAGAAGACAGAAATAAAATCATCTACTCACAGTTTTAGCTATAATAGTTCTGAATAATTTATATGTAGGGAGAGAAGGAGAAGACAGGTACAGCATATGACTGATCATATTAGTGTAGAACAGCCCGATAAAATGTTTTCCAGAGCAAAGGAAGCTTAGTTGCCTCTTTGTAAATTATACACTGAAAACTGAACAAGAAGCCACTTCCATAATCTAAGTATTTCTAATGAAATCATTGTATATAAGAGTAGCTTCCCCTATCTTATTGCATATTTTTTTTTCCTTATAAAAGCAGATAATTATTAGATTATTTACCAAAATTCCCATTAGATTAGGAGAAGGTACACTGAGGTATAGGCCTTAGAAGCAGGAATTCAGGTCTCACCTATCCAGTTAACTGTTATTTCACAGGCAGTGATGGATGGAGCATCTTGCTGAAAGGCAGGAGGCAAGTTCTGTTCCCAGTCCTGCCAAGTGATCCCAGACGAGACACTTGTCCTGTTACAATACTATGGTCTTCACAATATAGCAATAGACTTCTGTGATTTCTTTCTTTTAAGGTCTACAAGACATAAAAATCTGCAAAGTTTAGTGAGATCAAAAAATAAAAGGAACCTTGGAGCTTTTTCTAACAGGAAAGAATTAGTGAATTACCCAAATAATTAGATAAAATTACACACTCCAGTTAGCAAAATACACAAACTCTCACAAACAAAACCCACAACTCTCAGTCCAATTGGTCTAATTCCATGTGCATTTGTAGGCTGGCATCCACATTAGAACTAGAAATTTTCCAGTGTATGCCAACTAAAGACCTTACTAGGAGGTGGGTAGGTCCCTGGGTATGGGAATAGTCCTTTGCTCTTCCAGCACAGCCATACAGAATTAATGAAATGGAACATTTAGAGTTTAACAGGCTCAGCAGATGATGCAAATTTCACCCTTTGTCTCTCCACAGTATTCCCTGATTGTATCATTAGCAGAACAGCTCCCACCAGGAAAGAAGAAAAGGTGGGTGTGAGTAGGAAAGACTTTATGTACTATACATACGCAGAAAAGTAAACAGGAAAATGCTGATGTGAAAAAAAATGAGCCAAATGACTGAAACAAGACAAGGAGAATAAAAGCAGAACCACTCTATAGGTTGCTGTGTGCCCCTCTGCTCTATAAAAGGATCAATCATGATGGTCATTGCTGTGTACATGGTGGGAACATATTGACATACTTAAAAATCCCTTTCTACCATTGGGTCAGACTGCTGAGACAGGAAATAGCACAAGAGCCACTTGACCAATTCTGTGGAAGATTAAAGCATTGCCTTTTAAATTTTGACCAAAATGACTGCTGTTTCTTTTCCAGCTCCCTATTCTGAAGCTGCTTGCTGAGAAGTGACAGCTTCCTCACCCTCATCCTGGGCCCCACTTACAAAGTGGATTCTGGCAGGAAAAGAAGGAGGTGTTCTGCTCTTATTTGGACAAGGCTGCTGTGTGCTGGTAACCCAGTACAGCCAACAAAGCAGGTTATATCAGTGTCACAGCTTAGCCAGTCCCTCCTCAGCACACTGACAATGGAAAAATGTGCAACATTCTGCTTTCTCTTGTAATAGAGAAAAACAAGTTAAACTTCATAAGTCACCAGGAAAAGTGCTTCTAAAATCGATATTCAACTTTTCAGAGACATTTTACATCCAAGGAGGTATTTTCTAATCATCTCTGATACTTATTATTTTTCAGATATCCTAGACACTGCCATGAGGAAGCAGGTAATTGATTGAGGCCTCAAGATTTAATGTATTCACTGAACCTTGGTCTACTAACAGCTCATATTCATCTCAATAGGAATTGAATCAGCAGGTCACACCATGCCACCAGGATAATTACAGACAGAATGTATGAGATTTTTAAAATCCACTATTTTTTGTGTAGCTTTAGTTTATATCAAGCATGAATGACAAGGAAGGTACAAAAGTTTAAAGCAAATGTTTAGCACAAGAATCAGATGGCTGTGATATCTGTGATATTCAGAAACAAACCTGCTATGTTTAGGGAGGTAAAACACAGTTATTTTCACTTGGAAGATTGCTTTTTCAAAGGGTTTGGTCCTTTTCCCCCTCAAATAACATTTGGCCTTATTCACATCTGAACTTAAAGGTACTTCATTACAATTTATAGTGAAATTCAGAGTGCAAATACGCTTTTAAAAGTATTTATAAAAGCAATCACTTCTACACTCCACAATTTCCACACTTCAATTTGGATCTTATTTCTTCACGTTTTGTTATTTACACAGTAATTTCTGCTTATCCAAGAGTGCACTGCTCAGATGCAATATCTTGCTTTCAGCAAGGCCCTGCTTTTTACCCAATTTTTCACAGCTAAATTCACTGGAGTAGAAGAAGGTCAATAAGCAACTCTTGAGAGTCTTACTACATAATCCAATTATTTTATGCATTTTTTTAACTTGACAATGTGAAGGGTTGATAAATTGAGATTCAGGCAGATGCATTGGAAACAGATGTTGGAGGCAAACTCCTCTGGCTCCCTGGTCTCTGGGTCCTGGCCATTGGCCAGATTATGAGACTCTTGCTCATCCATACCAAAAATACTTCATTTAGAAAGCACTTACACCCACCAACTGCATCTTGAGGCTAATGTCAGTTACTGGTTTAAAACCACGACAGGTACCTACATGATTTTGCTGAATTGTGACCAGCACCAACTTAGCAGTAGCTCTTGTGGAGCTGCAGGTAAGCACTGACATTTCCACTGTGAGTCTTGGGAGCATACAGGTGGAAGAGATGATGCTACCAGAGCATTAGGAGCCAGACAGAGATTTCTAATATTTCCAGGAACTCAGGTATTATGGAAAAAGAATTTATCCCTGAAATAATGTTTAACATCGGAGACTTCAATGTAGGCAGGCAAAACAGTGCTTAGCAACGGGCCAGATGACCAGAGGTAAATCCTACAAGAATGTGAATGCTACCAACAAACAAGCTGTTAATTCCTCTTAGAATGACCAAGGAATGTGTTACTGGTGTGTAGATGTGGGAAGGCGGGTGTAGTAAGTGAGACAGTATGGGAGGGATTTGGAGATAAACTCGAGGACAGAAGTTACTTGTAATTGCCTCAGATTAGATGACAGCAATGGCTGTTTCCATCTGAGCTACACACGTTCTCATGCCAGTGGAATAAGGGCTGTGCAGTAAGTTGGGATCCATGGTGCTCTCCCATAAAAAATAAATAAAGCTATTATAAATAATATCTCATAAATAATTACGATATACATAAAAACAGCAGCAAGGTTTATACCTGGTGGTTGGAAATCTTTTGAGTGACTGGAAGATTACCACATTTAATTAAAAAATACAGTTAATACTGATAATTCTTTTCAGATAGGGAAATTTCAGGCCATTAAGCTGCAACTTGGTGTTTGAAAGATTCGGGATACAAATGTTGTTAACTTGGTATCAATAGCCTGGAACAGTTAATCACTGCCAAAGTAACTGAAGTGTTATTGAAATTACCATCACAACACTTAGGACTCACAGTCAGGCATTACAAGTCCTGTATATTAAAAAGACAGAGCAGAAAGACAGTACCTACTGTGAGCAGCTTACAGACTGGTTTGTCATATGAGACAATAGAAGAATGGATACAAACAAGCAGGAGAAAACACACACTGGCAATGCATAAAGCTCATAGCAGAATGCCCTGCAGAGACCCCCCAAGTTTGTTGCTAAGTTCACACCAGAAAATAGCAACATGTAATTGAGGTCCCACTGCTTGAGCACCTGCCTTAGTCTACACTTGTACAGGCTGAACTGTGTTTTGGTCAGCCAAGGCTCCAGCAGAAGAACAGTTCCCATTGCCTGCAGGAAGAGAGGACCTCTCTCATAAAGTGAAATTCATCTGAACTGCTGCCAGCAGTTCAAAGTCAGCCCACCTTCCTTTGGTACAAATGCTGCAATTGCTAGCACATGCCCTTGGCTGCCACCAGTAAATGAGTTAAATCATTATGATTTGTTGCCATAATTTCTTTTTCTAAGATATTTTAAACCATTTTCATCCTAAAGGTTGTCCATTCCATCCATATATTGCAATTTTGGAATATCTGCTCTAAAATTGTCATGTGGCGGAGCACTACAGTGCGTGTTGGTGATTAAAGATAAACAAACTCCCTGTATGGTTCAAAAGTTCAGCTCCAGTTTGAAGGCTCTGGAATAGAAAGTGATAAAAGAGGAGAGAAAATGAAGGGATAAAATATAGGATAAAAAATGCACTTGAGAAGAGAAAGTAGAATGTTGTAAATAAGCATAGAAGCTATTTAATTACTATATACAACACACTTGTCAAATGCTACATTTCTCTGTTTTAACACCTGATCTACAGAGAAAAGCCGTCTGCTGCTCCTTCAGACACAGTTTTGTTTTGCTTTATTGATTCAGCAGATACCACTGAATCCTCTGCTCTTGACCTCTGCCAAATGTAGCCCAGAGAATTTCACCAGTGGATTCCTGCATGGAGCTCAATAACATCTTGTTGAACTGGGGCACACCTTTTAGGAAGACATCTGTTCCTGACTGGATCCATAGGTGAGTTGTTTCAATTATTAATTTCCCTTGCTTTTAAAAAAAAATGACTTTATTTCCCATTTGAATTTGCCAGCCTTTGTTCTAACAGTCACAGGTTTGTACCCTGATGACAGCTCATCTATCAGTTCAGCATTAGACAATTCATATGTGCCAACAATCCTGTCTTTGGAAGGACTTTCCTTTAGAGGGAGCAAGAAAAACAACCTTTAATAAAAACTCCTCAGCAAGAAAAACAGCCTTTAATAAAATCTCCTCTGTAACTAAAAAGTGAATCAGAAACTCCAGGGAGAAACGATACAGGGATCAATCAGTAATGGCTCTAGAAGCTAGAGTGACAAGCTTGAATGTTACAGCCTGAAAGCCCACTGCTGATGCAAAACTAGAACACCCTCTGAAGGATTTTTTAAGGACTCAGTGGTTCTGCATTGGATTCTGCAAATAATCTCTAAAATGGAATGATGTGCCCAAAATTTGTCTATCTTTATCACCCAGACGGAGGCATTGTAGCAAAAAGTTACCATAGTTACCTCTTAACGACAGCAAAAGGAGGTTTTAGAGTTGAGCACTGTTGCTACTTTTAACTCCTCTCCAATATTTGTTGCTACTCACAAATATCCAAATACCACTATATCACCACCAGCCACCCAAAGCAGAGAAATGACAGGAGCAGAGAAGGGTCAACTTCCCTGTAGCACTAAAGAATGAAACTCAGCTGGCTGAGGAAAACAGCTGTGTGATCTTGGTGTAGGGTCAACCCACCAAAGGCCAAAGGGCTTGGCCAAGGAACGTGTTATTGCCAAGGCTGCCTTTGCAGATCAAGCAGTTTTGACTGAAATGCACAGTCTTCAGGGACACAAATGACTGTTGCACCTTCTGCCAAATTCCAAAGAGGGAAGAAAACAAAGAACTAGCCAGAAAATCACAAATTTTATAAGTAGTACTAAGTATTCAGGCACACAGTAATACTGGCCAGATGGAGATTTGTATTAAAGCAACAGGATCTTGCCTATACCCTCTAGTATCTCTCCATCAAGATTTTCCCACTACTCCGTTAGCAGGTGTTCTTTGTCATTTCCTAAAACCCAAAAGCTGAAATCATTACTCACTTGCAAACTCCACAATATTTTTCTCCTTCTGTTACTATATATAGACACACACATACGCAAATATAGATATATATACAGTATGCATGTGTGTAGGTGCTACTTTAATTGCAGTCAACACAGTACTTACATTTCACCACAATGAATTACTTCTTGCATTATGTACACACATTCCTTTATCTTTATCTCCGTTTGAGTTATTTCAAGCCCACTTTTTGTGGCTACCATTGTTTTATGTTATATAGGTGCAGATCTGTGAGGCAAACCAAAGGACAAGAATTATACCACCATCTGACCCATTGTCAACCAACATTTCCTACATATTCCCCAATTCTGACATTCTCAGTCTGAGAGATGTAAATGCACACATGAGATGGAACAACACTCTGACCTTGCACAGAAAGCAGACACAGAAGTGATTTTCAGCCAAAACAATTTGCTTTTTGCTCTGTGTATCAGGCATGAAATTAAAAATCATCAGAGCCATGTCTCAGTAACTAAGTTCAAGTTTTCTTGCATGCATCTACAACTTTGTCTATGAGAGACTGGCAGGTAGATCGCTGAGCACTAGAAGGGTTTGAATCAATATGTACTTCTGACTGACAGGTGGTCAACCACTGTGAAGGAAACTTCCCTGTCTGCCACTCTAGGAGCTACTCTGGCAGCAACATTCACACCACCTGAGCTGGGACTGAGGCCCCTTCAGAGCTACAAACCCTACAGTCAAATAGTCAGACAAGTTTTCCATTCCTGCTCAACACAAAGTTTCCCATAGCAGGGCCTCAGATATCTCAGTCTTTAAAATAATTTCATCATGGTGCAACAACAAATAACAACTTGAGCTCAAGCTGTGTGCCTCCAAAGAGGGACCCGGAACAAAGGAATCCACAGATTTTATACTCTTACAGTCTAAGCACATGAAAGTCTGGGGTCATCAGCTCCAGTCATGTCTCCGAGTGTCCAGTCACAGTCCCCAGCCTCTTGCCTGGGGCTCCTGTCACCCAGAGCTCAACCTGTAGCTGCACACTGAGCTATACGCATGGAATGTATTCCTCAACACCACACAGTACAAAATTACTCCACAAAGAGCCTCCTGGATGTCGTACCAAGGCAGTTAAGCAGCTATCCAGGTTAGTGTGGAAAAACAAAATGGGAAAGTCTAATGTCAAAAATTGTGACTAGCCAATTACTGCTCTCTCTTCTCTAGAAATCCTCCCCAGAAGGTGTGGTAAACCACACAGGACATGTGCTGAATTGCAAGCAGACTGTTGACTTTTCCTGTGGTGGGACACCAAAGCAGGATAAATGGCCATTATACAGCAATTCAGCTCTTATTCACAGCACTCAACCTGCGTTGTGCAGGCTCACAAAAGCAGCTACATTGCTATGAATTCATTGTCATTAACAATCACAAAAATTATTATTATGAAAAAGAAGTACTAGAGCAGCCTGTCCTGCTGTAATGCCTCCTGATTACAGCTACCACAAGGTATGTGAAGTTCCCTAGAAGGCCACCCTAGTTAATAAATAGGAGAAAATGCAGCAAGATTTTTTGTCTCTGCATTGTAACCACAGATCTTGTGACTAGAGAAAGGCAGCAAAAGTTTCAGTGCAGTAAGATTTTCTTAGCTGCTTTAGAATGCCAGCAGTTGCCTGGTGGAATAAGCACTGAGGTTTGGGTGGCAGGAATATCTTTACGCCCTTTTTCAAAGTCTTCATCCAGAACCATTTGCTCCCCACAGCAGCTAAGAATGTCATCTTGTGCTACTGTCCTTTTTTTCCAGCTCTACACCCCCTTATTTCAGCCCCATCCATCCCTATTTCTATTTCTATTTCTATTTCTATTTCTATTTCTATTTCTATTTCTATTTCTATTTCTATTTCTATTTCTATTTCTGGTACTTTAATAAGAATTAAACCTACTCACACTTTTCTGATGTTAACTTTAATTTCAGTTTCTGCAGAACAGGTGTCATGAGGAATTAGTACCATTGCATTTAGAAATTCAATTAATGAAAGTATATTAAAATTACAGTCGAAATGAGTAAAAAACTATTCAAACCATTAGCAGTGTCAGAACTCCAAAATTTCAGTAAAAATATGCAGCCTTAATGAATTAATGCTAACTCTGGAGTCTGAGAACAAAATCTGAACTCCATGCCATCCAATCACATCTCTGCTCTTGGCCTAACCAGTTATTAATAATTTCTCTGCTGGTGATGAGGGCTATTTTGCAATTTTATTTCATCAGTTTCTAGTAGAGCAAAGAGGACATGTAGTTTGATTCCATTTTTCATCTCTAAAGACATACGTAAATTTGAGTTTCTGACATTTAAATAAATCACTTTCTACTATGGAAATGACAATAAACAAAAGTCAAACTCTTATTGATCTCCACCTCACATTCGCCACACTGAACGATAGAATTGGCATCCAGAACCTGAGTGTATAATAGCTATTTTTTAGCATTATAATTGTACAGCTAAGCCTGAATTTTGACAGCAAAAAGCCGTCTGTCACTGCTGCCTGTCAGCATATGTGGACAGCTTGAATAAAGCTCTAGAGGTGTCAGCTGCTCTCTTCTTCTCCCTGACAGCCAGGTAGACCCCACAGCTCTGCAGCTGTACCATGTGTCAATTAGCCAACATCCAAATGCAAATTTTTTCTTATGAGACTTGCCCTGTCCCAGCAAGATGTGATATGACTTCCTGCCAGACCCAGTTTTACTCGCTTCAGCTTTCCATCTTTCAGAGAGAAAGGCCTGGAACAACTTAAGGATCAGCTGAGAGGCAATGGAGCAAGCAGAAAGATTGCTGATAAAGCAATCTGCAAATGATCACATGTAAGAGGGAGATTCTATGTTAGACTGCTCAAAAAGCAAAATTATAGGAGAAGAATCATGAAGTTCTTCTGTAAACTATTACAGGCAACCCAATCTGCAAAAATAATGACTGAAAGAAACAATCCTTTACATGTTTTATGTCATCTATTATTTTCAAATATGGGATTGTAGATGTGCATGCTTTGGTGACACCACAAAAAGAGTGAGAATGACAAAGAGGGCAATTTAAGGGAGATGAAATATTCTAGAATTACTAATATCTAATGTAGGATTGAATGTTTAATAAAATGATTCATTTTTGCCACAGACCTTCACTGAACATAGCAGTCACACATGAATGGATTACAGGAGCTGATTAATTTATGTATGCACTTTGAGATTTTTAAAAATATACATTAAAAACACTTTGAATAAAAATGTAAAATTACATCCCTTTACAAACCCTAGTAGTGATAAATAAAAGTGGTGGAAAGTGTGTTTTTTAATATTTCTACACACTCTCATACTCTTTGGACTATGAAAGGCAAAAATATCTATTTTCTACATTTAGAAATCAATAGAAAAAAAGCAGCCAGGATTTATAAAAATAATTCTCATTAAAGCTCAGCATTTCCAGAGTACAGAAAATGTTTTACATACAATCAGTTATACTTATTCCAGCAGGAAATTTCCCACTGATAGTTATGGAAGCAAGACTGGATACTGAATTACAGAGAACAATTGCATTGTTCATTTTAGTAATTGCTCAGAGTTCTGTTTGACTAAGTGCCCACAAAGAGCCACAAGAATGCAGTGACCAAAGAGCTGCTGCCAGGGAGGATTGGCAAAGACATAGGCAACTGCCACTCTTATCACACACAGCCAGCAAAGCTGCCAGGTATGTTGGGCTCCCTCCTCTTCCTCTCAAAAGCTATAAAATCATTTTAAATACTCAAGAAAGGAAAACAGGCTAGTAAGCCAAGGCAGATGAATAAATGATATCTGGAACCAGATTTTTAGCTACATAAAACAGCTGTTGTGAGTTAAAGTCAAGATGTGTTGAGGAAAGACTCCCCCAGAGGGACAGTGTTTTGTGCAGGGAAGAAAGGCCCACAGACAACTGCATGTGCACTGTGTACAACAGCATTCCTGAGCTGTGGGGACTAGATTCATGCATGTGTAATTTATCAGTCTAAAATGTGAACAAAGCTTTGCCCACCACCAGAGGCACTGTCTTTCACTGGGCATATGTTCTGTAAATACTGTGGACCCTCAGTGAGATTTCCAGGGCACTATTTTTCTCAAAACTGTTCATAACTTCACCAAGGTATCACCCAGCAATTAGTTTTCCTAAGCAGTTTTATAATGACAGTGCCATGACCTTACTCCAATGAAATTAATTCTATAGCCTTTTTTAACTTAATCCAACAAAAACCTACTCATCTCAACATAGACTCATGAATCATTTTAATGTATACATTTATACTAGTACAATTAATGTTATTAATATAAATTAAATGAGAACCCTAACATTATTTTACACAAAGTAGTGATAGAATTATTAATGCCAGTGAGTATTAGAACAGTATTGAATATTAAATATGCTGTAGGTCATAGGTGTTTTAAAGTACATGATCAGAGAAAATTTGTTGACATAAAAAAAGTAGTTTCTTTTTGTTTTATTTCATGAAAGTGATTTTTTATCTACACAAGTTAGACACATACATAGAGAATGATTCACACAATATCCCAATGTTAAATCCCTCCAGTGAAAATGAAAATCCGTAACAGCAGACATAAGTTTCATTTCCTTAACCTACTTCTGTACCTGCATGTCTTCACTCAGGCACTACCTTTTCTGATGGAGTCTAATGCATGTTTTTCTTACTGTGAGAGACCTCCAGCGGATCACTCTGTCTCTGCATCATTAGAAACATGAAACTATGAGAAGAAAGATCTGCTTAGTCCTGTATTTAATACCTACTCAATTAACAGATTGTTGAATTCTTTTTCAACTGTTTTCCTCTTCTTTGGAGAAGCTTTACTCAGCTTCTCCAGGGTCTCCAAACCACGTCTACAAAAGACAAACTATTTTATCTGGATTTTTTCCTTTATATTTAAGGGACAACCATGCCTTCTTCACCTGTCATCCAATCACCACTCTTCATGTAGACTCTTCCTTCTCCAAAACACCAGCTGAGAGCCACCTCCTACTTTAGTACCAACAAGAGTACTAGGTCACCAGCAATGAGGAAAGATGGACCTTCTTTGTAGAAGAGGGTATTAAAGAATAATATCCTCAACATCTTTACATTTCAACAAGCACAAGTCAAATAATTTTTCAACTAGTGGAAAATCATAATTTATTCTAAACAAAAATTTAAATGTATCCAAGATATATAAAATCATTAACTTTATGCAGCTTGAGAAGTTCAGAGTATTCTGCCTGTCAAAAATAAAAAAAGTCTGAAACTAGGCACTAAATGTTATCAAAAATCCATTTTCATTTCATGTTAATTCCCAAAATAATGATAGATTTATTTTAATGGGTATCCAGATAAGTTATCACACTAGAAGATTTAGTGCATTTTCTGTATAAGATAAATGCTGAAGTCTTCATTTAAACTCAAGAGCAGACCCTAACTTAGAATCACCACTAGAGCTTCTGGAAATCCATACAGACAGCTTTTCTGGTATGGAATGACACACTATGGAATGACTAGTAAATTAAAATCAGCAGGGCCAAGAAAATTGTTCTGTATTTGAAACAGCTTTCTGCACAAAGTGCAACATCTTTGTAAGAGATGTGTATAGAACAGACCTTTATCTTAAAGCTTTTGCTGAGAGAAATGAAGTTTAAGGAGTATGACTTTGTTAAATCAAAAAGCAAGTGCAAATATCTAATAAGTATTATATCAGATGTTCATGAACAGAATGAAGGTTGCCTTGTCAAGTATTGTAGAAAATGATATCTATGTTTATACTATGGACAGATACATCAGGGGAAAAAAAAAAAGGAGCATTTGATTTCATGAGTAGAAAACATTCTGACAGATTAATTATTTTTGAAGCAACAGCAGCAATGAACTGATTAATACATGGAGCTCTCTATCTCCATGCTCGTATAACCATCACATTAAGTAAATTCCATTTCCCTGAAAAGATTCTGACTTACTGAAAGGTCTTTATGCACTTATAAATGTGTCAACAAGTGACAAGGAGGTAATAGTTTCCAGGAGGTATTACTGCAATGTATATTTGATAATGAAATTTGCTGGGTAAATTAGCCAAAGAAAAAGTATAAAAGTCTAATGGGCTTAGTCTACCATTCAAAGAAGCACACACTGCTGGCTGTAGCAAAGATATGATGGATGCTTTCTGCAATGGAGTATCACAACCAGCCAGGGCAGAGAATAATTTATCTGTTTGCAAGGGAGATATTTTTACAAGTAAATTTGCCCATGAGCACAAAGTCTTTTCTTTGACAAACCAACCCCCATTACCATAGTTACAAGTTTACAAAAAAAAAAAAATCTATTTTTTGTCTAGATCACTGCAACTTGCCCACTCCAAGAATCCTTTACTGGATATCTGCTGAGGGTCACTGACCACTTAAATCATAAGGTTTCACTGCTGTTCTGATCCCTAAACAGATTGTTCAAACCAGAAAGTGATAAACAGCAAACCAGCAGGTCCATTCTGAACATTTGGATACTTTCAATTTGCACTTAAATTAATATTTTTAGATTTGCAATATAAGGTGAAGATTCAGAGACTTCTGGCAGCTGTTCAGAGCACACACTGGGAATTTTATGCCCCAAAAAATTAATATAAATCAAACTCAAAGCTTCTACTGTACCAAAATAACTTAAAACCACTCTTGTTAATAGTTGATTAGCCATACCAGCTAAACAGGGCAATGAATGCTACTTATTACACTGGAGAGAAGGGCTGCCTAAAAGTAGGAATCAAAATCTCAAAGATTTAAAGATGCAGAGCACTGGGGAAGTCATTTGACCAGTACTCAGTCATATACTCAGATCATATGATGAGTGCCTTATAAGAAAGGATTCAAGTGTCAGAAATGTGTCATGTGCTATCATGGAACGCTATTCAATATGCATATCACTTTTGTCACTTCAGCTCATTGTCTAAGAACAGGAAAAACCTAATGGGATGTAGTAAAATGGCAATGGCATATTTATGTAAATGCATCCTTCTCGTAAGGCTTCTCATCAAACAAGATGAATTACAGTTCATCCTCAACTTGATACAAATTATAAAATATCAGAATATTTTACATTTATGCAATTATCACCTGGAAGAACCCAATCTAAAGAGATGATGTGAAGCAGCAGAGAGATGTGGGACAGGATTTCCTTAAGTAAATACATCCCGTATTTCTGTAGAGAAAAAATCCACATTCACATTGCAGAGTTCTATATTATTATAATCATTAAAAACATTTGTAAAACTACACTGATATGTTAATGGACAAATTCTTCAATATAGGAGCCAGATTTATATTTCCTCCCAGGAAATGCAACAAGTCCTTTCAGATTCTTTCTGATGTGAAAAGAATTAATGTTCATTTCTGGAAGCGTGAGAAATTATGCTTTATCTGTAAATATAATATATTTACAGATTCTAGTGTGAAATTAATACATCACCACTACATCAAATGTATAATTCATGTACTGATAGCCAGTCAGATGTAGCAGCCATGAAAACAGAGGCTTCTGCAAATCATCAGCATACATCTGCAAAACAAGTGACAGCAACAATCCTCTAAAGGTGGAGTATGGGGGGGGAGTTTAAGTACCAAATTTTCACTAGGCATCTACCTGTTGCCTTTGCAACTTAAGATTCAAAAATGGAAATTATAGTTAGAAAAGAAGATAAGTTGATTTGGTGTTTTGTGTGTTTGTGTTTATTTGTTTGTTTGTTTAAAATCATTATGTATAAGTAGGAAGATAATTAGTTGTTTTGGACTCTACAAGACAAACACCTATATACAATGAATATAATTATGGCAGGAACTCTAGGAGAATAGTAGGAGCATATATTGAATTTATGATGTAGCTTGTAAGTGTTGCTGAGAGCAGGATCTGGGAAATACAATGAGTATATCAGGAGCTAGTGACACAGAACATAGGAAGACCTCTACAAACTCCCATTTACTTTGAATCCTTCTCTGTTGTGGACCAGTGTGAAGGATCCTCCCCAGAAACAGATCCAGAAGGTCACAGATCTCTGATAAAGTCTCTGTGAGCTGATTGCAGGGGACACCATGGAACATATAACATGTTGGTACAGAAGTGAATAAAAGTAGCGTGTAAAGTTGTGGATTAGCTTGTCAGTAATTTAAACAATGAAAAGGTAGATATCCTGAATATAAATTTTTATACCAAGAAACAAAAACATATCCCAAAGAAGCCAGAATCTGTACAACATATTTACTGAGAGAAAGAGCTGAGTGGATTTGAAAATGAGGGAAGAAAAGTGCCAGGCATCTGCCATGGCTGGAGTCCTAGAATATAGGGATTACAGCAGGAAAAGCCAGTGCAAAATGCTTCATTTCTGTAGCTCTTTACAAGGACCTCTTTAACATTTCAGGTCACTGCCAATGTCCCCACACAACCAACAAATGGTCTGAAAGACTGTTGACTTTGGTGCCTGAATGTCAGAATATTCCCCAAAGGCATTCCTACTCATGCTTATGGGAAAATGCTGTGAGGTTTGCAGAACCTTGTACAGCAGCCACAGGAGATAGAGGCCTCATTCTCCTCTCAATCACCCAGGAAAGAATCCCTCTCCCCCACTGAGCCTGATCCCGCTTTGCTTGCCAGCTGCCATTCATTGTTCTAATGGCTTCAAGCAGCCCGAAAGCCCATTAACCACTCACTGGCAAGAAATGGGACATTTCCACAGCACCCCGAATGAGCAGCAGCCCCAAGTTGTCAGCACAGCCTCTACAGACACTGGCAGAGAAATGAGGGGAGGTGAGCTTTCACCAGGAGGTGCAGAAGAAGCTGGATGGCTTCAGGCTACTTGTGGCATAAAAGACAGACTTTAAGTCACCTTCATATGTAGCTACAAATGAGGGTCTGGCTCTTTGCACGGGATTAAAACATGAAATGAATCTTTTAAAAGGATACAAGAACAAAGAAGTATTTTGTACTGGCTAGTCCTGTTCTCCCTGCTGTGATCTCCACACATTGGCATGCTGGCCTTGACAGATGCAAAGCATTTTTTGCTCCTTCACTCTCATTTTGCAGTGGTGGCACAACTACAAGAAACACTGTGAATCCATTAATCAATTACTCTCAAATATCCAGCTCCTTCTCAGACCAAACAGATGTCCCACAAATTTGTCACTGCATGTCTCAGGGTGCCTTTGTGAAAAAAGTTGTTTAGTTTGTTTTACTTACATTAAATAAAGAATTAGCAGAAGAAGCTACATGTAAGGTTTGAGGAATAAGCAGAACTTGGTATCACAGAACCATGGGATGGTTTGGGTTGGAAGGGACCTTAAAAATCTTCTTGTTCCAACTCCACTGCCATGGGGCCAGAGACACCTTCCACCAAATCAGGTTGCTCAGGTCTCCATCCGACTTGGTCTTGAACACTTCCAGGGATGGGGTATCCGCAATTTCTCTGGGTAACCTGATCCAGTTTCTCACAACCTTCTTAATAAAGAGCTTATTCATAACATCTTATCTAAATCTCCCCTCTTTTAATTTAATTTTTCTTTGTCTCTACACCTCCCATGGGAAAACTGTTCCAGAATTTTACTTCATTGACAACTAAAAATGTCCTTCTAGTTTCTAAATTTAATTGTATTTATGATTGCTTCATGCTCATTTGTGCTTTTGCCAATACTGCTCTTTAGCTTCAGCACTTTTGCTTCCTCAGTCATTTCCCATACACAAGCTTGCAACTTATTAGTCCCCAAATGCATGACCTTGTACCACACAGCAGTGAAATTCATCTGATTTTCACTACTCCAGGCCTTAAGTTCATCCATTTCTTCCTAGCTAACAGACTACTCCTAATCAGAGTTCTTTTATCTGTATATTTCACACATCCACCTCTCCTTTTTGGGAAGATGATGTGAATAAAAATACCAAAAAATTAGTCAGAAGTCCAGTCCTTAAAACTTGTACTGTAACCTAGTCCTTCAATTAAAATTTTCTAGTGTCTCCTGTAGTTCTCAAACCCCCACACAATGCTTTACTTGCTTTGCAGCTTTCTTTCTGATGAGCATTATCCCTAATTTCCTTAGGAGATGCCAGATCACAAACACAACCACAGTCCAGCTAGAGAAGTCCAATTGCATTTTCCTGTAAAGAAAATGAGTTATCTTATCAACGAGGTCCCTACAGATTTATCCTCAATGTATTCCATCAAATCAGCGCTGAGCAGTGGCCAAAAGAAAAAGTTACCGAAAGATTGCTTGCAAAAGTGCCAGGTGCTGTATATTTTATCTAGCACAGTTCACCTTCATTGCTCATAATCCAAACCTCTATTAGTGGCTAATGTGACACCAGTGCCAATATTTGCCCCTGCACAGCTGAACCAAATTCCATCATCACTGGGACCTGAGTATCCCTATTTATCTCAGCAGCCATCCCGGGGTACAGAACCTGCCTATCTTCCCTGTCTTTAGATTCATGTTGTATCAATGTGCAGCATAGTTTATGGTAGCCTGTGGTAAAAAGTTACAGCTCTAGCAGTAAGCTCCAAAAAGAACAGAAAGTTCCATCAGGGAAGGGACAAGACAAAAATGTGATCTCTTCTCCCAGATTCATGACATTCATGACATTCACGAAAAACTGAGCCAATAAACACAGTTTCACATCATTATGATGGCACTGGTGTGCAGGACTTCCTGAATTAAGCCAGTTTGATTTGCATCTCAAACTTCCCCAGAAGTGGGGGGTAACATGACAGAAGCTGAAGAGATTGAAATACGTTTTCTATTTTAGCAACTCCCTAAAGCCTATTAGTCCACACCTACTTTACATCTGGCTTTTTTCATAGGACCTAATTATGAAAGCATTCAAACTATATTAGCAGAGTTCTGTGAAAGCTCAGCCCATTAGTGCACACAAAAAGCGCCGTGTGCTTTCACCTTAGCAATACGTCCTGCTAAGAAATAAATATACCGCTCCACAAACTATCCTCTGTTGCTCCACAGACAGCCCCCAGAACTTGGTTCATTAATTTAAAATGAAAGTCAGAGTAATTCAGATTTTATCCTTTAAAAGGAATCAGTTAAAGTCATACAGAATTCATACTTTGGAAGGGAGCAATGTATTTATGTCACATTGCCCACTACAATGTCTTTGCAAGCAAGCATATAAATGTATAAAAGGAATATACATTCATTTTGGTATGTTTAAAGTTGTTCATGCTCTCCTCATGACAGAAGAATTTGTCAGCTCCCTCTAAGAAATATACAGAAACATTTGTTTTAACTTGTTTAAAATGAACCTAGTAAGAAATTATCTAAGACATGGCTCCCCTCCTTTTCAGTCTGCTTACTGACTTACAGAAAATAAAAGCTGACTGTATCTGAAAGAGGAACTTTCAGCTCTACCAGCATCGGAGTTTTGACAACCAGCAACCCAGTCATAACACAATAAATATTGATTTATATTTCAGATAAAAGATAGGAACAAAAGATCAATGAGAGTCAACTTTCAGAATACACTGTATTACACAGAAATGTAAAACATTAGATAAAGTACTCCACATCTTCCTCACAAAATTGGTGACATTTTTTAGTCTTACTTCATATGGAATATCCTAAGACATTAAGCTCCTGCAAGGTTTATGAGAATCAACAGCAGGATGCAGAACAGATGTTATTGATGCTGCCATTAGTGAAAGGTGGGAAGAAATTAAGTCACTACTCATTTGCTCTGGCAGCAGGCAGGCTGACATGCACTCCCTGGCTGTCCACTCAGCACAGCTACTCTTGGACACACCACAGCACAGACTTTATTTTCTGGCTGCAGAAAAAAACACAGAAAGGAGTTTGGACATCTGGGAACTCTAAACTGCAGGAAGAGTTTTAGGAAAGCAAAAACTGGTCAAGATACAAGATAAATGACCAGGGATATAGAAATGGGAAAATATTATAGAAGAAAAAGGAAAGACAAGTGGGATTGCTGTTTTAAGGGAGTCATGAGAGACAGAGAAAGTTGAGGATGTTAGACAGAAGGAACTCAGGGCACAAATCTGCGTGATATCTGTCTTTGTGAAGACTTTCTTTCAGAGAACAGTTTTGTAAGAGCCAAAATGAAGAATGCTGCGTGGAATCCACTAACTGAGTCCAAAGGAATTCATTGCAAAGAGCAGATTTTCTTTATCTCTCAAAATTTGTATTCATGTTTGTATGTTTATTTATATTCCAAATGTGCAAAGAATTTTATTTGAAAGTGCTTGTATTTCTGAAAAAACAACATTAATTTTAAAAGATTAATTTTAAAGATAACAGAGGCATTTATATGCACTGCATACTGTGAGAAACCTTAAACCCTAACAATGTGAACAATAATTGAATGAAGAAGCAGTATCAAAACACTAAACAAAAATCTGACAAGTTGGATGAGCAACATCCAACTATATATTGACTTACTTTTTTATCTTGTCAGTAAAAGTAAAATCAAAGGTGGAGAGAAAGGAAAATAAGCCTCACAGTTATCAGAACAAATAAAGGCCGTGTTTATCCCATCTCAGCACAAAAGAACACAGGAAATGTCAGAATAGAAGAGTCCATTTTGACCCATTGCAACCAGTATCTTTCTTTCTAATATTTTATGCTGCTTCAAAGGAAATACTCTATGGCATTTTTGTTCTTTGTACAAACTATGTGATGGAGAGATGAAGAAATTCCTCTGTGAGTCCAGACAGCCATCCATTTTAACACTGGATCATGAGGCTGCTTCTGAAATTCCAATTTTTATTCTTGTCTGGCAAGTTACTAAAACTTTTTAGGTACTATAAAATATGTGTCTTAAGAAGTATAATATAATAAATAATATAAATAGTAGTAAATTACAGTGGTTATTTTTTTTTGTATATACACATTACAAGCAATGGGATAAAGACCATTGGTACATTTCAGAGGCAAAACTCTCTGCAGCACGGGACTGGTGTGGGGATGGTTTCATTCCAGACTGAGAACACTCTTCTCCAATTTACAATAGATAATGTGCTGAGTGTATAATACAAAAAATGTACAATGATTTCTTAAGAAATCATTGGCACCTTAATTGTGTTATAAAAATCAATAGTTTATCATTTAATGGATTTACTGGACAGAGAAGAGTGGCTATGCTATTTAAAGTTCCACCAGTCATCCAGAGGCTGTTTTTCTCTAATCCTATTCAAAAATTCTCTGAATCAAAGAAGCATGACAAAACTACAAAAGGCATTACACAAAATAGTCTTCTACACTGCAAAGCTGAAATGAAACAACCAATAGATTGGTATAGTTTGGGGTGTGTGAAGACTGTAACTCCTGTAAAGCTCAGTAGCAGGTGCAAAGAGAACCTGCAAATGTTTTTAACTCTAACATAATTTGCCAAACTTAAGCACAGGTTACTTCAATACTAAGGCAAACCATGGCAGGTTTTTATTTTTCCTCTATGCTTTCCTCGTTATTACATAGCTTTAATGAACTATCCTGAAGGAAAGAAGGGCATTAGCACATACACTGCATAACGCTGATGGATCTTTCAGTTACAGAAATTCACCACCTTTCTTCAGACGATACCACATTTTTTTAATCTGTAAACAGATACCAGTTGCCTCAAAATAAACCAAACAAATCAAAAAAGAGGAAAAAATTAATAATCTTTTTAGCACCATGCTGGTTGTCTTTCTACATCCATGAATGCTGGCTAACTAGTTAGGCATCCTCATTAAACACATCTTTATGATTTAAGGGTTTAAATGCATGCACTGAACTGAAATGTGGCCAGCTGGTGACATGGGTGGATTCTTATAAGGCCTGACAAGACGTAAGCAGCCAGTTTCAAGTATTACTGTCTGAGGACACAGTGCTTTTTGGAGAATTTGCAACACATTTATTTTACAGAAAGACTATGTTTTTTTCCATGCTTTATCAACAGAATTAGTCTGGTGATGGAGAGTTGTCTTTGCTCTGAACTCACCACTGTCCAGTGTGGTGTAGAGAACAGAGAGACACAGAGGGAACGTCTCAACAACTATTCTATCCCTGCTCCAGCTGTGTTTATCCCCTTGACAGTCCCTTTGACCACGACCCTTCAGGAGTCCCCTTCTGTGTTTGAGTATCAAGATTACACATCAGTGAGAGGAAACTTCATGAAAGTCTAATCTTGGAAGTACGTACCACAGAAATTGGCCCAACTGTGTTTTTCCATAACAACCCACAACCCTCAAATAAGAATTCTTACAGAATGTCCATGACTGCATATTTGTGGGGCTTTGGAAAATAGACTGTGAATTGATTCTCAATTTTAACATATTTGCCCAAGAAGAGTCTTCTGCAAACTGCTGTTTTCTGAATCACAGGTGTTACTTCACCCTTCGAAAAGCAAAGCCTTAAGATGATGGAAAGATTATATACATCTCTCACAGAATTTATTATCTTCTAGAAGATCAAACAGACAGTGATGCTAATCAATGAATTTCACTTTTTAATTTATTTGAACAGTATTTCTATCAAAAAACTAAGGTACAAATAAAAATGAGAAAAAATTCAGAGCTCATGTATGTGACTGAAGAAGAAGTAATCATTCTGCTAGAAATTGTTCCAAGATCCACAAATACTAGTGGATACAATGGTGACTATGCAGTTAAATTATGCTGCATGATGTAATCTTGGCAAACATACTCCTAGGAAGGTCACTGGCTGAGCAGGAATGTTCAGAGGAAATGCAGAGTGGCCTGGCACAGGGGCAAGTATGCCTCGGCTCTGTGGCAGCTGTTACCAAGCAAAGGCTAAGCAGGCAGCAACTCAGATCATGTCTCCCTTCCTTGCACATTGAGAATGGCAAGAAGGAGCTACAAAAAAAATCATAGGACGCCTGGGGGGTCATCTTTTTTAGCTTAACTAGCATTTATAATATATATATCTCAAGACAAAACATAGCATTTTACAAAATAAAGTATGAACTAGAAAGACAAGAGATGTCCAGACTACATGAACTGACAGTCTCAAAAAACACAAACCAATGTTCAGAATATTGTACAGAAGAGACTGGCAAATGGTCATTAGAGCTGAAATGAGCTTTACACAGAGGGATGGGAGACTGCTCCAAGTGTGAGCAATGATATGTAATAAGGCTAAGTCAGGCAAGGATGAAGGAAATTACAGAACTATTCCTATGGATATAAACCCAAGCTATGTCAGTGGGGGTCCTTTAAAAATGGCTGGGTTTAATATCACACATCAGATATCTAGTGCACATTGCATACTCTCCTAAATCAAATCAATTCATTTCCCAGCATGATGCTCCTAACTTCTCAGTATTTTAATTCAAGACCTAACCACACCTTACACTTAGGTTATTTATGAGAAGAAAGGATGTTCATGTGTTCCATTTTCCTAGTCTAAGACACAATAGAAATCTCTTCACTGAAATATGTTCTAACATGTAAGGGATGAAGATAACTGTATAAGAATTCTCACAGTTTTTCCCAAATTATTACCCAAGTACTTGCTGAACACTCTGCCTTTCCAGGGCTTTAGTAGATGTACACTGCTCAGAGGCTTCAAATATTTAGCCAAACAAAATTGCATAACCCAGCAGCTCAGGCACCTACTGCAGCCAAACTACAGGTGCAATCTCAAAGAATTCATTTCTTTGAATTTCTTTGAACAAACACCCTGATTGTTTCATTACTGGTTTCACAGTACTTCCCACATCTTCATGATTCCAAAACATGGAAGTATGTTGCAAGCATGTATACATATTGCAGACTATGAAAGTATGATGTGCTCAGGCTATGGATGGACCAAATTTAATGGCACAAGATTCCCTGCCAGTCTTACATTACCTGCAATGTTTGGGTCATAAGATATAAAATTTCTTCTGTAAAACTGGAAAGAAACAGGGAAAAAAAGAATTCCCTCACAGTATGTCAAAAACCTGTTTCCAGCAGGGGCTGGCAAAGGGTACTTGGGCAACCCGGTTTTGCCCCCAGCAGGCAGGTAGCTCCTTATACCTTACACTCACAAATTACTCTTTCAAACACCATTTCAACTTCAGCCTGAATCTCAGTTTTTAACTGGAATTTCTAAACTACTCAAGCCTTAACGTAACTCCTATCAGAAGGGGTGCAGGGTTCTTAGATACAGTATTTTATGTAATTTCAAAACGACTTTGAGTTAAAGCATATGTAATGAACTATGTAATTTCTGTTGGCTACAGAATTCCACAATAATTTTTTAACCTTTTTCCTATCATTGTCTGTCTTCTGTCCTTGTTCTACTTTTTATTTAATAACCTGTAGCTCTGCTTTAGTATTATTGTTTTCCTTATCTCCAATACCTAAGAACTCTAATCAGTGTAATCCAGTATATGATAAAACAACACTGGATTTCTTTGAAAATCCTAAAGTAATATGAGAAAGCTAAATACATTTTAAAACTGATTTAACTCATTCCCTTCCTTGGGAAAATCAGGATGGTACCTCCAGGAGGAAAAGCAAGGAAGGCAAGCAGAGCGATGGAGGGCTGAGCACAGCAGGTCTCATTCATTGGGGGCTCAGCCCTTCCAGCTCATGTATTTCATTATGCCATAATGGGTTACAAAGTTATTAATAATTGCTCTTCGTGGAAACATTAAGACACACTTTGATGAAGAAAATGGTATTCCAGTACTTTTCTGTGAAAAGGCTAAAAAGCTTCATGAAGAAATGCTGTGATCAAAAAAGCAGTCACTTCAAGGGAAGATCTGCTTTGACTAATATTTCATTATAAAACCCCAGATCAAATTGGTGCCCCATAACCTTGTTCCCAGAGGTTTTTGAAGCCATCGGGAGGTGTTTGCTTGTACTTTCCAGTTATGTTAAAGTAATGGGGCCGTCCTTCTCGCTTCCTTCTCATAGGGAAAAATGCCAGATGTCCAAGGGCAATGTAGTTCCTTAAAAATCAAGAACTGTGATGTGGCTGCTGTAGCTCACCCTTCATCCCTCTCACCAAAAAAAAAAAAAAAAAAAAAAACACCAAAACCAAAAACCAAAAAACAACAACAACACATTTTAGAGAATGTAGAGAATGTAGCCTTAAAGGAGAAAGGGCAAATATATTTCATGAGTTGACCGAGTTGACATACCAACGACATTTGCACTTCCACCCGCACGGGCACTGGGTGACACGGCGCCATTTCGCACACGCTTGAGGCACCTGTGAGGGGCCAGCAGAGGCTCTGCCATTTGTGGATGACTTGGTGCGGAGCCGGGGACCGCAGACCACCGCCGCCCAGCCCTGGGGGGCCGCCGCCGGCGACCCCGAGCTGGTACCGGGCCTCAGGGGCCGCCCCGCGCCGCCGCCTGCAACGGCCCCGCCGGCCGCACACAGGTGAGACCCGGCGGGGATGGACCTCCCCAGGCCTGAGCCTGGCCCTGACCCTGAGCCTGGCCCTGACCCTGAGCCTGGCCCTGGCCCTGGCCCTGGCCCTGGCCCTGGCCCTGGCCCTGGCCCTGGTCCTGGCCCTGGCCCTGGTCCTGACCCTGACCCCGGCCCCGGCCCCGACCCCCGTCCTGACCCCGGCCCCGGCTCCAGCGGAGGGCGGGGGTGCCGCGGCCGTGCCGCTGTAGCTGCGCAGGGAAGCGGGGGCCGCAGGTGGTCGTGGGTCTTGTGTCAAAGCGTTTTGCAGTCCAATTTTTATAAAGCAAAAGCTTCGATTTTAAGTTACTTTTCCCCTTAATTCTGCGGGTTGTGCATAAAAGCTGCTCTGCTTCGCCCGTTGGAGCACCAGTAGGCTTGCAATAGCTTATTAATGGTCTTTCTGCCCATTTATTATGCTAACTTGTATTTTGAGAAAATATATAGCGGTGTTACAAACTCAGCTTTAAATATTTAATATGTGGAATTCATTTGTCTGAGAGATACTAAAACCCTTCATCAGTGATGAACTGCTTTCCCTGCAGTGTCCCAGCCACCATAAATCAGCTCTGGCTTTGGGCCCATGATGCTGAGTTATATGTATGAACAGTCTTGGGTCTAAGCCTGTGTGCCCTGCCAAAAATAGTCTATTCGTGTCATTTTTCAGTGCAAATTAGTAGTATGTGCAAATTCACTTTATTTTGCTTCACAGATATGACTTTGGAATAAAAAATCTTAAATAAACATAGCTTTTCCAACGCTGGGATGTTGATCAGGAACTTGTATTCATATACTTATATAAATAGTACCTTTTAAGACAGGGGACTAACCATGACTATGAAAGCTTTTAGGTCTGTGTGAGTCTGTCCATCCCTGTGTCTCCTGGATTTAGATTGGTGCTTAGTACTAATTAGATTAAGAAAGCATGAAGGTCCATTTACATTTGCTGTTCCTGAAATACTCTTTTTGCTTGTTAATTTCAAAGGACCAATTGTTGGAATCTGGGACTACATAAACACCAGATATTATTGAAATATACGTAAGAAGCTGTCATAGAATGGAGATAGTTTTATGGAATCCTAGGTGGCTTGTGTGAATGGAAGGAATAAGGGGCCCTTTGGATACTGCCACTTTATTGTTTGCATAAGAAGGATGGTGAAGCTAATGATCAGAGTCACTGCACAAATCAAGACATCACAAGGTAAATTTGGATAGAAATTTATTCAAAGATAAATATCTTTCATTGTTGCTTAACTTTATAAATTACATTCTTGATTATTTGCCATTGACTGGTACTTTAGGTTTGTATTTCCAGTTGGACAGATATACTAAAGTACGTGGTTCAGGGCAAGAAAATACTAAGTTTGATCTGAGACTAAAAAATGAGAAAGCTACTAGTTTATGGCATTCTACAAAGATGTCATAAAATACCTGTTTATTTGATAACTATGCAAAAAAATGAGGACTTGAATTTCAAATTGCTGTTGATTCTTTTTTAATATAGTCCCTCTGGATTTTAAGCGCTCTTGATTTTCTGGAGGGACTGGGAAGAGGAAAGGCGAAAAGAGGAAAAATATTGCAACTATCAATTTTCCAGACCATTCTCTCCTTTAAGAATAGCTTACTATAATTAAAAACAGTAGTACTTGATACATAATGAAAGTACTTTTTAACATTACCTCAGTAATTACATGACAAATATATAGTTCACTTAACGGTTTTAGTGGCGACCAATCTTAATAGCAAAGGTAATTTCTAGTCTTCACTTGTAGTAATGAAATTTGGTAAGTTATAATTAAGCAAAGATGTATTGCAGTGTCACTTGCAGTATTTTTCCTGCCTTAATGAAAAACGTTCTGACATTTTGCTGATTTCACAGAGGTGTTGACAATGACAGCTACAGCTTTGTAGCTAAATGATGTGTCCAAATACAAATGCTTATAAACTTTGGGTCTAGTTTACCTTCCACTGAAATTAGGAAGAGCCACCTGGTCATGAATTTGGTACCTACAACAGTCATCAGTTTTCTGAGTCTGCATAAAATATGTTCTTAAAATTAACAGATAAGCTACCTTGTCCATATGAATATCAGTTTAAAACACAGCTGCATTGATAAAGAATTTTAAGCCAGAATACTGGCAGTAGTCCTTGAAAGAGGTGAGTTATTTTTTCAGTCTCTGAACATAAAACCTTTTATACAGTAACTTTTAGATCAGAATTCCTTATGTTTCTTTAGTCCTAATATTTTTTCCTGAGATGTAACAGAGCTGCAAAATATGTGAGGGCTGTGCTAGGTGCATGATGCTTGGAAAGTCTGAAACTGATCTTTAAAGCAAAAGTTAGTGAAAGTGCTTTGACCCCAGGAAAAAAAAAAATTATTCCTTTACATCTCCTTCACATAAAATTAATAATAAAGAAAAACTGGGAGTTGGTGAAATCCTCAGTCCTCAAAGTGTGAGTTACAGGGATACACTCATCTTAAATGTGTCCTGCAGGAGGGCTGGGCTCCTGTCCCTCATTCACTTGAGGTCCTTCACATTCTGCTCTGGCAAAGGGAGTCAGAATAGTAGGTCATTGAGATTAGTTTCATGGTTCCACTACTTCTCACTAAGGTATGAATCACACAATTTTGAATAGTTCAAGCTTGTTTAAAGGCTGTAGATAATAACAAAGATAGGGCTGCAGACAGAAAACTGAACAGTGATTTCAGAAATAAGTGATCTTTATATTAAGTGAATATTTAGAGAGAAGGAGAAGTCTAATACACTTGCTTTAGAAGTGCATACTTTAAAAGGTATTTCTAAAATGTCTAGTTCATAATTAAGTAGCTCAATATAACTATTAATGAAGTAATTAAAAAAAAATACCAACAGGCAGAAAATCTGTGTAGAAAACGGTATAAAACATAGAATAATGCAACTTAGAAGTGCAGTGAAAATATTAGTTAAATTTGATCAAAATACTATTTACAAGTTTTGATAGGCCTGTTACAAATGCTGTGTTTTTAAATTTCATTCTCCTTATAATCAAAAAATTGTGAATGAACTAATATTTCTGGCAACAGCATGGGATAAATTTACAATATCTAATTGTTTTTCCATTTTTATTTTATTTACAGACAATTTTAAGATTTAATTGTTGCTGATTAAAATAAATGTGGATAAATATCAATAGATTTCATCACCTTTATATAAATGAATGATTATTTACTTTTTCAAATAGAATGTTGCCCTAATCCTTTAGTTGGATTCATTCTTCATGAATTCATGCATATTGTCACTGAATTTCTAGTTCATTTGTAGTCATAGATATTTTCTTAATTTTTTTTAAACTTTGTTATTCTTTGGTTGTGACAGCTGAACTGTTCATTATGAGAAGCTGTATTTAGAATCATCTGGTCAACTTATTGTTTCTGTTAAAAATCTGGTTGCAGTCTGAAAAATATCCAGTAATTAAAAATACTTAATTCTTAACTTGTTTTACCCAAACTGAACATGAACAGAACAAAGTATATCAAGTAAAACTGAGGCAGAATCTTGTGAAAAGATTCTTCTGTAACTTGAGGAGCACTTTCAGTTCTCACTGAAGGTGCTTGTTGTTTCTTGTGGCGGATTTTCCCTGTCTCTGGAGAGTGACAGCTTCCTTTTATGTTCAGGGTGTCTTCACTTTCTGTTGATGCCAGGTGAGCCCCCAGACACTCAGTGAGATCAAAGAAGAATGTGGGAGGCTTCCAGTGTCAGTCCCTTCCCTTTCCACTGTTCCAATTCTATAACTGCAGACATCTCTTAATTGACAGTGACTTGAGCAGCCCTCAGATAACTGAAGTGCTTGGTTTGAGTCTTACAGTAATCATCCTCAAAGAATTCTGAATGTAAAAGAAGATAACTTGTCTCAGAAGTCTCTGCCAAGTACCTCTAGACTGAGAGATTTTTGTTGCAGCTGTTCCATGTTTCTACTTTTCCATATTGAATGTTAAGCTCCTCTTTAATGGATTCTAATGTTTTCCATTGGGCACTTGAGAACAAAGAACAATAAAAAAAATGTGTTAAAGATTATTTTTAAGCATTTTTAAGGAATGAGAAAGTCTTCGTTGATTAAAAATAAGGACTGACATAAAATTCCGATTTTTACTTGGAATATAAGAAAAGACATCCCTGAATACTTGATACACAAAGAGAATGTTTTCCAATACAGTATCAATATTAATATTATTTTGGTGTTAATTCTATTGCAGTAGCACTCTGATGCAGTTGATATACATTTCTACTCAGAAAAGTACTTTGCAATAATATTCACATATATTAAAATATGGGCTGAAGTATCATTATAGGATTTTTTTCATGTCAAATCCTATATAAAGTTGTTTGTTTGTTTTCCAGCATAGCTTGCAAGTGTCTTTACTGATTGAGAAGCTAAAATTATTTTCTACCTTTGAAAGCTGGAAAAATGTTCAGAAACAACTATCAGGTAAAACAAAAATAATTATAATTTTTACCCATTTTCATTTCATCTCTGAGAGAGCTAAATTAAAATAGATTATCTTGAGAGGCAAAAAGTACAGCTACAGGAGTGTTTTTTATAGAAGTGTTAGAAATACTGGGTAGCTGCTGATGATGTCAGGTCTAGAATGGGCACAATGTGAGTTTGCCAGTGGCTTTTGTTCTTTATCCTTATGGGCCAGGGAAGGCACATCTGCTTCCATGCAGTCATGGAATGAATCCCCACTCCTAATGTGTAGTCAGAAAAGGGGGTTGGCTTATTCCTTTGGTCCAGCACAAGCTTGTGACAACAGCAGTCACATTATTTGGAACTTCAATATCCCTTTTACTTCTTCCTGGCCTCTCTTTCCCACCACACTTTGCCTCCCTTTCTCCGCACCGGTCCCATCCTGAGAGAACAACCCACCCCAACTGCATTTTTCCCACTGGTCCCAGATGTGCACTGGTCCCAGATGTGCAACTTCTGTACTCAAAACTGATGCTGTTCCCTAGGCTGTCTCACGTTTTCATGGAATTTCTGATGCCAAGCTGCCACTGGCTTTGCAGGATTGTGCTCCCCAAAGATGCCACATACTCCCCTCGAGTTGATTGTGGAGTTTGGCAGTTTCTTGCCGAACTTCACTGGGGCCCTCAGTGAGACCCAACCATCCTACACAGCACCAAGTAACTTTTGTCAGCTTCTTGCATCACTGTTTGTTTGACATTTCCTCATGTCATGTCTGGTATTTTCCATGTCCTGTTCAGTTTTACCTCAAATCAGGGCCAATTCCAGGGCTGTGCTATTAACAAAATGCATTTATAAAGATGGAAGAAAAAGCCACTTGTTTAACATTTGCTGCAAGCACACACAGCTTGGCAGTTAAAAATATTTTTTTACTTTTTGAGAGCTTGATCCTGCAGTCCTTAAATAAATCAGGTAACTTGGAAATTTATAGTATACCATATCATCCACTGTAAGTTTAAAAAATATTTTGAGTGCAGTTTATGGAATGCCATTTTGGATTTCCTTAAAATTTACTAAGTCCAGTCACTGGGATCAGGCATATGGCTGGAGCTGCCAGGTGTGTGTGGGCAGAGGAAATTGCCTAATTCATATACAGTGCAGAGTTGATGTTCTCTGAAAAACTAATCTGAGGAGCATTTCTTTTGCTTGCCCCTCTTGCTCATTCTGACTTGCAGGCAATTGCTTGGGCAGCTGAGCATAAAGAGAATTGGGGAGTGCAGGCAACTAGAAATGAGAAGGGAATGGCAGAGTTGTAATGATTGATTAGGTCAACCATGCTGCTGAAAAATGCTTAGCAAACTGTAGGCTGAGTGCATCAGATGTCACAAAAAATGTGACATCAAATGGCAAAAATCTAGAAGCAAGTAATTCCCTAATCAGAGGTGATAAAGCCAACCTCCCCAAGAGCCTGCGTTTAGATTCCCTGATGTCCAATAGGGCACATGCTCCATGTCAGGAGTTTTCACCTGATGGGGACATCCATAATAATCTTCTGTTGCTTCATGAAGGCTGTAGCCCATACCCTTTTCATGGTGATACTGACTGGAACAAATCTACTACCAGGTCCCTTAGGTTGGCCCAGGAAAGTTAGTAAATTTTTGTTTGGTAAAATCAGGCTGGAATTTGGTAACTAGTAGAAAAGTTACTGCAAAATATGTAGGCAGAGCCAGTCACATATGTTGACAAATGGTGCAAACTTCATTTCCATTGGAAATCAGACAAAACATCCAATCTGCAGCACCTTTTATTTTTTAGCAGTGTTTTAAAACTCACTTAATTTGATAAAACATAGAAATCAATCTTACCCAAATAGAAATTAGTCATCTCTTGCATAATTTTAGAATATTTGCAATAATTTCAGAGAATGACATTATAGATAAAATAATTTCAAACACTCCATGGTATTCCTTCAGTTTTATCTTCTGATCCTCTAATAAAGCCAAGTATTGACTACATGAATTGATTGTTATAGTAGTCTAGAAGTTGTTATTGATATTTTGCTGTCTGACTGATCAGTAATGCTGACTCTAGTAGCAGCATGATACAGAGGGATTCTTAGGTTCTCATCTTGACTGTTGATAATTTAGTGCTGAGCATTTGACTGGATGATATATCCTTAAACCATTTTATTATAGGGGGGGCCATTTGTTGAAATACTCAGTGCTCAAGGCAAGAACCCAGGAACAAAATGGAAGATTTTTGGCAACCCATCAGCTATATCAAAAGTAAGTTTTTAAAGAAATCTATAAAACTTAGAGTATATACCAGAAAAATGTGAATGAAGCTTAAAATTAGAAGGTAATGAGGGCTTTGACCTGACAGTGGAGTTGTCACTTACAGTTCTGTCATTATGGCAGACTAAATGACTACTTAAATTACTTTTATATGCCTGCTTGCAGACTGAGTTGGTCACAGTAATTTTACAGTTTAAATATTTAGAAAGTAATTTTGGTACTCTAGTAACCAATGAATTGAGCTTTGCTCACTGAATCATGAGTCCTGTTTGTCAGCATTATTTGTTCATAAAACACACAAATAAAGAACTTGTGTGGATTATATATTTGCCATCCATATTTGTGTGAATTATATTTTTGCCCTCACATGTGAACCAGTCATACTTGCAGTGCCATCTGCATTTCCTGATTAAAAAAAAAAAATAGCTTTGCATGTTAGTAGCATGGCTGGTTGTCAGGAGGAGAATTCTATCAGGATGCTTATTTTGTTGTTCCTTTTTGTAGGAATACGACAGAGAACTAAAAGGCTTTGTTTTTGTACTTGAAGGAAATAGTCTAATCAACAAAATGAAGCTACCAAGGGAAACCAAACAAACTTGTGAGTATCAAAGAATTAAATGTCTGTGATGATGTTCTGATTATTACATCAATCTTATATTGGAATGCAAAACTTACACTATTCTCCCTTAGTTCAGGCATAATTCAGCATAGGAAAAGTGTTTTTTCATTAACTTTTTAGTAGGTCAATTACAAATAAGTAAAACTTGCAGAAATTCCAGATTAGACTGAGTGCTGTAGGGAAGATCCAGCATGTTCTGGTGCTGCCAAATTCACTGGTATACCTGATCCTGCTGCAGACCAATGTCTGATAAATAACCTCTGACTCCATTCAGCACTTACTAAAGTCAGTAATTCTACTGACATTAAAGAATATGAGCTAGGTTCCTGTCCCCTTTCTCATTTTACTTTTTAAAGAATTTTTACTTTTGTATCAAATCAGCACATGTGGTACAATAAATTTCCACTGTGTTTATGTAATCAGTGTTTAAGAGTAGTATGGAATGTTTTCCCAGCATGTCTTTTGCACCACAATAAACCAGAATCCAAGCAGTCTGCAATACAGCAATCATCATATGCCTTAAACTCCATGATGGGGTGGTGTACCTTATAAGGCTTGTAGGAGTGAATTCAGCTGGTTTAGAATTAACTGCTTGCTTTTGAAAAAAATTGAGATGGTGATTTTAAACAAATTGAATGGGAATATTCTAGTATACTTCTCATGCAGGGTATACAGTAAGACATAAGTTTTTTCCAATAAACACAAAAAAAAAATTAACTTTAGTCTGATTTTCATAAAAGAAATTGGCTGTTATCTTCATTAAAATAAATATTAATGCAATGTGTATTTTTGAGAAACAAGACTGATTTATTTTCAGTGGTACAATAAATTACTATAGCAAATAACAGTAAACAGTTAAAAGAAAAAAATTGCTAACTGTTGCTAAACACTAAAATGAGGATGAATAATTAATTGTGTGGGTAATTACTGCTAAAAATAGTTTGGTTTTAAATTTACTTTAGCTAGTGCTGCACTACTCCAGTCAGGTTTCCATCTGTTACCATTCTGTTTCCTTCTGGCTTGGTCTTTTCCCCTCTTGAGGTGTACGTACCTCAAGTATTTAATTAATCAAGTGTGTGTACGGTCTCCCAGTTGCACTGGAACTTTGTATACTCATCCAAAATAAAAGAAGAAATTTCAATATATGAAATCTAATTTGAAGTTTTAAGGTGTCATTTGGCCCTCAAAAAAGAAAGTTTTGATTTTTCAGTCTTCAGAAGAGGAGCCAATGTTGCTGCTCAGGCTTGTGAAGTCAGTGAAAAGCAGCGTGTACTGTCCCTGATGGAATATCTAAGAAAACAACATATGGTTCAATTCAGACAGCTTTGTACTGTTTTCCCTTGATAGGAAGCTACCTGAATTTTTTTGTTTGTTCCTCAATCAAACTGCTTTGCTATTATTCTAAAAATCAGAAGCCTCCACTGAGCAGTGTTGTCATGATCTGATTTGTATTCTTACCCCAGAGTTTTTTTGAAGTTAGTTAGCAAGGTGTACTTTGTCACCAACATGAGTGCAAGTTTAACATGATTATAAGATAATCTTGATAGGAAAATATTAGTTCATTTTATAGTTCTTATGGGATATTTGTTGTCTTCATGCTCTTGGAGCACAAAAATTGTAAGCTTAAAAAAAGGTTCCTTTTGCTTTCATGAGAATTCCACCGAAGCCACAGATGGGACTTTAAAAACAATACTTTTATTGCAGTTTAAATTGGATTTCTTCAGGTTTTTCTCATGTTCAT
Source organism: Pseudopodoces humilis (assembly GCF_049639895.1). NCBI lineage: Eukaryota > Metazoa > Chordata > Aves > Passeriformes > Paridae > Pseudopodoces > Pseudopodoces humilis. Next base: position 12,522,748 of record NC_142212.1, on the reverse strand, counting down.
ATGTTGTGTGAACCTTGGGAAATAGTGTTGTAGGAGCATAGCATATGGTAAAAACTCAAAATGCTGGATAGTGAAACATGCATCTGCATGCACACAGTGCTTTTTTTTTTTTCCCCTGTTTCTAGTGGGACTGGTGCAGCAATTTCTGACACTTCAGATTTTTGTGCCATTGGGAAAAGACTTCTCCACTGAGTTACTGTAAGATGCATAAAATTTTCTTGAATACTTAAAGTGAATTCTTGATTGCAGTCATTAATTGTGGTGGCATATTTTGCATTAAAGCATGGTGACTTGTCAAGGCAATAAAAAGTAATTAAGCTAATGAGATCATTATTTCTTAGATGTTCTAAATGCTGACATTCCTTTGAAGACAGAACAAACTCAAAAAAATCCTGAATGAAGATGATGAAAAATCTGAAGAAATGGGACACAAATTTATCAAACATATGAAAATACTGGCGCATGAGGACTGCCTGAAAATTCATAAGAGATTTATTCATAAGTCATAAGAGAGGACCCTTTGGTCCGGAGCAAAAAGAAATACATATAATAATTAGGGGAGAAAAACACAACCAAACAAATGCTAAAAAGCTAGAAAAACAAATGGGTGCTCAATTGGTATAATTATTTCCACACTGTGAAGAAAGAAAGATACAGCAGAAACAGATTTTTTTATTAATTAGTTATGAAATGGTTTAATAGAGTTTTAAACTTGGGTAGTTGACAGGCTTTGGACAACATTTCTCCCCTAGTGACACCATCTGTTTATATATAAACAGCACAACTTTGTAGCCCATAAAATATCTGAAAGTGGATTGACAAAAGAAATATTAGGCCGTTAGAAGCCCTGCAAGAAAAGATGGGTTGAATGATACCAGTTAAATTAGCAATGAAATCATGTAAATTGAAAGAAGGATTTTATTTTTGACTTTCTGTAGGTTTGCATTAAAAGGGGCAAAGGGACAAAAAAAAAAACAGGATATGTCATGCAGCACACAGAGACCAAACAGCAAGTACCATAGCAAAACCAAGATTTGCTTCTTATGGACATTCTGTAGGCAGGAGCAAGATATAATGATTTAATGACAGGTGCAGGAATTCAGATTTTTCTGTAGTGTCATGGTCAGTTTGATTATTTTGGGTATTTGCCACTTTCTTAACAAGAACCTCTTTTCTACTTCTACTAATTTTATTTTTCTCATTGTTTGTTTTTTTTTTTTTGATAAAAACATTTTCTGTCACCTCTCCCACACTTATTTGCCTTTTCTCTTTACAGCTTATATTTTGACTTTACATCTTCTTCATCTTTTCTTTTTACTTCCTGTTCCCATCTTTACTATGTCCCTCTTGTAAAAGCAGATACATGTCTTTATAATATTCCTAGGTAGTTGTATAGATTTAAATACATGTATTTTGTATTTGCAATATATGTATTTTATGTAACATATCTTATATTGTTATATAATGCATATAATACAAACTATATTAACTACAGATTTTCTCTGTAGCTCCAATTACTTTGAATGAATGTGTTTATATCTTAAAAGTACAATATCAGTTGTTCCCAACTTAGTGCAACTGCATGAAAAAGTTAATAAAACTACTTTTAAAATAGTTTTAATACTGAGTTTTGTGTTTGAAATCAACTATACTTACTTGTACCCATAAAGTCCTTCAAGGCTTGCAGAATAGACAATGCATTATTTTATCCTAGCAGACTTAAGATAATCCAGTTAATAATAAAGACAAGTCCTTCTTGCTTCATGTGACTGCTCTTCAGTTCCCATCTTTTCAGATGTTTTGAAAGAAATCTCGTTTGTTTGCAGACAGAATGTTGATGGTGTTGTTTCTTCCTGAAATTTAATGTTCAAAGATGGTTTCTTACACAAACTGACTACTTAGTGCTGAATCTTTGAGCAGCTTCAAGTGAAAATTGATAGCATGCCAAGCTATGAAATTTACTTTATGTAAAAATCACTGACAAGTTTTGTAATAGCTGTGCATGAAGCTTTCTGTTACATTTCTCGCTCTCCCATTCTGCAGAGAGATAGAAACAGGAATTTAGTTGGAGCCTCAACTTCTTTTGCATTCTGTTCAGTGATTGATTTGGTCAGCAAACAAGAATTTCTTCAAGACCATCCATCACTGCTGGCATCAGCTGAGCTAAACTTCCTAACCCGCTGCTGTCAACCAGTCATGCAAGATTCCTGCCATAAATACTGAAATGTGCAAAATACTCTCTATATTAGCTGGTTTATCTTTTCTTCAGAGGAAATCTGTATAGAATTTTAGATACTTTTTTATGTGGCATGATTAGATAAATACCACCACATTAACAGTCAATGTATTGATCTGCATAAAAATGTGTAAAATAGATTGCGGATGAAAAATTTGATGAAGCATAATAAAATCACAACTAAGGTAGAGAGCATGTAATTTATGCAGCTTCTTTGAAGCAAATAATAGCAAAGCTATTAGTAATGCTGAATATAGCTGTCTGCTGCAAATGCAGTAGCCAGTTGTTAAATCTTCAGAGTTATGGATTTTGCTGCTTTGCTGGAAAAGCAACGGTAACTCAATGTTTGAAAAAATATTCACATGTGAGAGAAAACAGCATCTGGCCTGCATTGTCATTTTTGCTTTAGTTCCCAATACATGGACATGTGGGTGTTAATACTTCTGTTTGGCATTTTGACAAGCACTCAAACATTTATTCTTACTGTAATGCCAGTCATGGTCATACTTTGTTTCAGATATGGTTTTTCTCAGTGTTGGGTATCACATGAAATTAGCACATCTTGTAATGAAAAGTTTTACAGCAAATGAGTAGAGCAATTGATGTGAGGAAATAGACCTTGAAATTGTACCATAGCATCAAAAAAAAAAAAAAAACCAACAAAAAAACACCACCCACAAAAAACAAAAATAGTAGGCTGGTCTGGTGTAAGAGCAAGGATGAGATACTCAGTTCCTGGTTATGTACTGAAATATTTTGTGGTCTTATATGATTTCCTGTATGAGTTCCTTGTATGATTTTTTTTCTCAATTCAGGGATGGTACTTATCCATTGCTGCAGCTCCGAAGTCACGCTGCCTCTCTCAGTGATGGCTAATTCATACTGCTTCAAGCTTGTTTAAATCTTTGCATGGTAAACGTCTGTAAATCACATGTGGCACAGCTTATAGCTCTGACATGAAAAGCTGCAGAGCAAACCTGTCCATTGTCAGTGAGAACTGCTGCTGCCCCAAGTCCAGACTTCGTGCTCAGTATTAGTGTGCCGTGGGGCTCTGCTGTGTTGTCACTTCCTAGAATCACACAGCACCTTATGCATCATCTTTCCAGCCAGAATGCGCTGAGGATCACAAGATGATTGCTTGTTCACTCTAATGATACCTATGTCTCTTAATTTCTTAATTCTTCCTGCCTCAACCTTTCAATCTTTGCTTAGCTGGGAAAGCACTTATCAACCAGTTTGTTCAGTTCCTATCCCACTGTTCATAGTCAAATTATCTTTGCTTGCCACTACCCTTCACCAGCTCTAGAAGGCATCAGCTCTTGTTATATTCTGTATTAATGCAAACTCTGTGAGATTTTCAAACTCTGGAACATACCTGATAAGTTTTCTGTTGAAGCAAGTTACGTATGAAGGAATCTGTAGGGAAAAGGAGGTTAAAATTTCTTTATTCCTGAAGTAGTTGTGCTTGCTGATAAGAAATATTATTACAAGGCCTGTGAAGAGTACAGTAGAATGTATATATTTTGGTACTATATTTCCTGTTTTCAAGCAGTTGTTTCTATAAATACAAGCTTATTACTTTGAGATTTTTAATAACCACAACATAGTAGGTCTTACAGGCATAGCTAATTTATTCACAGATACCATAACAGTTGAATTTATGTGAATCAGATGCTATCTAATAATCAGTCATCATTTTAGCTTTGCTGACAGAGGTATCATAAATTATTCATGTTAACCTAAACACCCAGCATGTTTTCAGATACAGAACAATATGAATCTTGGTTAGTCTTGCAAAACTTAGGCCAACCTCTTAAAATTCAAAACAGGACATAGATGCTAATTCTGTCATGTACATCTGAAATTGCTGTAAGATTTTAGATAGAGACTGAAGGTAAACTTTATTGAATAGATTTACCTGAGAGATTATTTGAAATTCTGGTATTTAGCAGCATAAGACATGTTCCTTCACATCCTGTGAAGCAGGAGAAACATTCTTCGAAATATTAGGGTACGTTAAATTTCAATTTCATAATTTACAAAGCAGTTTTTAACTCATATATTTGAAAGTAAAAAAAAATTAATAATTCTCCCAGTCATGGCATTTTCTAGAACTTTAGATGGAAGCAAAGTACTAATTATTTATATTTTGGTTGGTTGATCAGTGTAAGTAACATGAGGTAAACAGCATCCTGTTTGCATTTGGTTGATAGGGTTTTTAGTCAGGATTTTCATACGCCAAATAAAGTAAACTCTGTTAGCAAGACAGTTAATTTTGTCTTTTTAAAGGCAAGACTTCATAGTAATTCCTAGTAATTAGAATAAATGGTTTAAATGTGAGAAATATGGCTATATTTAAGAGAACTATTACATTAGCAGATGCAAACATCTTTTCCTTTGTCTCAAAAGGATGAAAGGATGGGTCATCTCTTTAGAACAGAAAATTCATGGAAAGAATAACAAAGCAGAAAAAATAACAGCCAATGAACTAAAAAGCCAATATAACTTGCAGCGGGCATAAATAACTGCATTATAGAGGTACTTTGTTTGGATTCTGAAAAAGAAGTCAGCACTAAACTTTCTATGTATTAATACTTATTAGAGTACTTTGTACTGAAAAATTAAAAGCTGTTTTCTAAAATTACAGTTTTCTAAATGATTTGGCAAAGTTAGCCATGCTTCAGAGGAACATAGCATTGTGCCATAAAATGGCATTTACTAAATACTTGAAAATCAGAGAAAGATGAGCTTATTTCAAAATCAAGGATATTAAAATATTGATAGAAGTTTCTAAAATATATGTTATGAATATTAGTGAGCACTTCCAGACAATTTGTGAAACATGTGGAGTTGTAAGAGTAATTAAGCTTTCACACTAAGTTATTCTTGGTCAGCAAAAATACGAGGTCATTTCTCTATTTGGAGAATCAATGGCAAATATGTCAGTATCCTGTAGGGAGAGGTCAGGCGTCACCATTTCTTCATATCTGCCCATCTTTTGAAAGATTTCCATTCTAACCACCAGATTTGATGATTCTTGTTTGATGCCTGCCATTTGTGTTACTCCCTCTTTGTAGATACTGCTTAAGGGCATTTTGTGGGATTTTTTTTCTTTAATGCTCTCCAGAAAAAAAAAACTATCAGCAGGAAATTCCAGTACACAACACAACTTGTTCTCTGGGTTTGGGTGACATATCTGTCTTCCAGATCTCTTATTTTGCAGAGATTTGATTGATTTTCAACATTACTACATCTGTTCTTATGAGGACAGGATACACTGCTCTGTCTGGATTGCAGATCGTCAGGCAGCCACTTCAGTAATCTCCTACAAGACAAATTTACAAGTAGCACATAGAAGTGAAGTACAGGGTGCTCCTGAATAAGGAAATCTTGAGAATCTGAAAGCATAGCAAATCAGCTGACAATTGCTATTCCTTTGTTTTCTGTCTTTAAAATGGAGGTGATGATGAGGATGATGATGATGATAATGATGCTACTATCCAATGTTTACGAAGCAGTGCCTTTTATGGAGAAAGTGGCACTAGGGTTGTTAAGTACTAATATACTAATGTACTAATAGTGAAGCATTAGCAGAGAATTCTCACTGGATTTTGACCAGGAAACAAAGACACTTCTGTTACTGTTAAGTTGCATGGGAGTCGCTCTTAGCATAGCAACATCGATGAAATACCTGCTTTTGTGTCTGGCAAACTTCCAGGTTACAGCATTTATAAAAACACTTTCATTTGAAGACCAAGTGATCCTGACAAATGAAACATCCTTTCAACTGTTCAGTATTGTTTTTTCTAAGTTCATTTTTAGCCTTGAATTGAACATTAAGAAATGGTTATAAATTATTATCCATACAGAAGCAAAGTGAATAGGCAATCTGAGCAGATGAATCTATCTGTGCTCTTGGGTAGTTGCTACCATTCACTTGCAATCTCACTATAGTTACCATTGTGAGGAAAATAGTCAGTCAAATTTGAAGATGTAAAATAAAATTGAAAATTGAATTGGAAGGTAATTTTACTTTCAAATGGTTTGCAAATGTAGATGTTAAGTGTGCAATGAATGCAGTTAATGACCATTGCTGGAAGAGTTATGCACCTGCTGATCATAGGAATATTATTATAAATGAGGTTGATTTTCTTGTTGACTACCTCATTTTTCTGAACATGGTCTCATTACTTTTCTATCATGTTTGACCCTTAGATATAAATACTCAAGCACAGACATAATAAAAATACATTAACTTCCATATAGATTTTTTTAATTCATCTTTGAAAATCAAGATGTGTGCTGCTGATGTTTCTTGCTATTGTAGGTTGAACATAAGTTCTGCTTTTGGATAGCAGGAAAAAATTTGAGTTTCACCACAAGTACTCTGGAGTCACTTTGCAACTGAGGGATCTGATTTTCTAGCTCCCATTGTTTGATTTATTTCAGAAAAGAGTTTCTCCAGACCAATTTTTATTTTCATTTTCCAATAAGCAATGTAATTCAAGAGTCTGAAAGTTACACTACCTCTTAAATAATTATCTTCCTTCTTCTGGGAAATAAATTATTTTATGTAATTTTAAGGCCATCTTTTTTTTTTAATTTGCCTTTTTGAATTTTTCACCTACTTTTGCCTGTGGAATATAAGTATTTTTATTGTTTTAACTGTATTTACAGAAAAAAATTACACTTCTTTAGAAGTGATTATATCTATGCATCTCAGGTTTGCCCCTTCCTTATGACACATCTATCATCATAAAAAGTCTTATTTTAGACTTAAATTACAGAGTCTGATATAAATGTATGTCTTTTGATGTGTTCAGTGTTACATTTTGGAATGTAACTGAGCTGTACATTTACCAATAGCCTTTCTATTACCAAGGTACTTGTTTTTTTCATGAAGGAGACAGATAAACCTATTCATATAAGAAATAAATAATAAAATTTAAACATATTGAACTGATAGTATAGAGTGAACTTAGGTTTTATTGCCAGTTGTTTGGAGATATGCATGACTTAATTCTGGGATCCTACTGCTTTTTTATAGCCTCATTTAAAGCAGTATTCTCTACTGAGAATTATGCAGTTTGAGGTTCATCAGGGATAGTATTTCTGGGTCTCAGTACTCAGGTTATTGCAACTGCCTGGTTTCTCAGCACAGTTGCTCAGCTCTACACACAGCCAGGAAATCCAGGGAGCTTCAAGCAACCATTGCTCCAATACTTTGGACTTCTTCGGTGCACCAATTTTTTAGTACTTCCGAACACCCAAGATTTAGAGTGAAGAGTACCTGGAAACTAGATTCATAGGTTTTTCACCAAAGGCTATATGGGAAGTAAAGTGGTGGGTGGAACTATGCCTTAATATGGGACAAAGGCTTAGTTACCTATGTGGCTCATTTGCTGGTGATCTTAAGGGAATTATTTCACATCTTGCTTAAACTTCTTCAAAAGTAAGATCGTGCCAGGTACCAGCACTGTAAGACACTTGGAGGTTTTCTGATGAAGTCACTTTTCAAGGACGTGGTATAATTAGTCAGTTCATAAAAATATGTACAGAGAATTCTGGAATCTCTCATGTCAAACAATAGCAATAGTGAGTATATAATGTTTTTTTCTTGGCATGGTAGTGTGATTTCTGCTTTTCAAGTGCATGTGATTTATAAGATGAACTGCTAGTCTTTCAAAATGAAACAGATAGTAGAGTCTTCCACTTTGTTTTTATTTGCCCACTCATGTTATGAAGATCAATAGGTTAAACATCAGGTTATCTGCAAGGGAGAGGAAAGAATCAGCAAGTTCTGGAAAGCTGGTGAACAGTTTGCTTTGGATGATGGTCTTAATGACTATGGGGGAGCAAGAAGGTGCTTATGTATTCATATTGCCTGTACTTGTACAACCTTTTGATATTTACATACTTGCAGTATATTTTGTAATGTCTTTGCTTAAACTCTCAAACAGGAAAAAATAACTAATGTCATTTTCCCCCGAGTTAATGTCCTCCTAAGCTGACCTAAGGAAACCTATGAATTAGGGTTTTAGGGTGTTATTCTGCAAATTTTGGGTGATGCCATTATTTAAGCTACAGGCATAGGAGAGGTAGTCCCTAGCTAATGAAAAAGTGTTTTCAGTAATAAATTTAAAAAAAACAAAAAACCACACAAGCCTACATGGCAGTCTCACTATTTTAAAGTAGAACCCAGCATTTGAATGATTATGAGTAATTACTTTTAGCAACAGTAAGTAGTGACAAAAAGTTGTTTATTATAACTATTTGTCATCTTCTCAGAGGGCTGTTAATTACAAAGAAATATCCATCTGTTAGATATAGGCTTGTTCAAAAATAATAGGTAAATTAATCTTTGTTTCCCCATACATTAAGCATATTCTCCAGATTGCAGCCTTTAAAGTAATGTCTATACTCTGGAGTGGTAAGGAAGGACTGTTGGAGAATGTCAAGGTTGTGCTGCTGTTGTGGTTTAACCCCAGGAAGCAGCTGAGCCACAGCAGTTCCTCTTTCTCCTGGGGAAGAGAATACACAGGGGTAAAAGTGCAAAAATTTGTGCATTGAGACAAAGACAGTTTTATAGGAAGAGCAAAAGCTGCACATGCAGCCAAAATCTAAAGAAGGCATTAGCTCCTTCCCATGGGCTTGCAGATGTTCAGCCATCTCCAGGAGCTCAGGGCTTCATCCTGTGCAATGGCTTTGTGGGAAAACAATGTAGCTCTGAGCTTTCCCCATTCCTTCTTCTCCACAGTTCTTACTGCTGAGCATGGCACTGTGTTGTCTGAAACATCCCTGGGGTCAGTAGGCATCAGCTGTCCTGTGTCCCCTCCCAGCTCCCTGTACGTCCCCAGCCTTCTGGCTGGTGAGATGAGGTGAGGAGCAGAAAAGGCCTTGGCTCTGTATAAGCAGTGCCCAGCAGCAATGAAAACGTCCCTGAGATACCAACACTGCTCTCAGAACAAACCCAAAGCATAGCACTCTCCAAGCTACTCTGAAGAAATTTAACTAGGTCCCAGCCAAAACCAGTGCAGCTGCTAACAAGACTTGAAGGGAACAGATCATAAAAATGACCCTCTTTATCAGTTTAAAGGAAACCTTTTTTTTTTTTTTTGTGTGTGTGTGTGTGTGTATGTGTCCATGGCTGTGGTCTGAATTTATTAGAAATGTTGAAATTCAGTGTCTTTGGTATCATTGTGAGACGACCTGAATAGTGAGAAATAAACTTCTGCATTATAATTCACCTTTGAAGATATGTCCTCATGAAGTAAAACAGACAGACAATGTATTGTGTTTACCTTTAAGCTGAAAAGAATCTATATGCAGTGACAGAGGCATTTATAAGAAAAGAAAGCAAATACTTTTTTTCTAGTTAGCAGGCCCCAAGATAACACAAGCTTAAGGGGGCAAAACACATGTTATTATTAAAGGCTACTGGGTCCTCAGTTCATACAAATTGAATTCTTTCATACTCTGAATACGCTGTGGAAATCTAGCAAAGAGTATAGACTGTTGAAATGAAATTAGCATGTAAAGTGATTTTATATATGCAGGGATATAGCCACAAAGTTTGAATTGGAAAGAAATCTCATTACTCATCTTGTAAAAGAATTTTTAAATTCCATATTTGCTGTCACTGACATAAAGGTTCTGCACATGAACAAGTTTTTTGTGATCTCCCAAAGATACTGGATTATTGAATTGACAAAGATCTGTTCCGTTCTCCCCTGACTTTTCTTTTATAGGATAACTGATTTTGACAATATTAAAAGAAGATTGTATTTGTCAACAGTCCACAAGGTGTTGTCTGTAACCCCTCTGCATGCAAAGATTCCTCTGTTTATGATCAAGCGCAAAATAGTAGGTACCTCGGGAATATTCCCTGGACTGAGGTTGAGCATGTTTTCTAATCAGAAATTTTTTGTGTATATTGTGAACTTTTTGAACTTATTGCTTGGTTTAGAACTCAGTTCCTACTGATTGAAGATATTTTTGTATGTCCCCTTTACCAGATGGCAGCAGAACCACCTAGTACTGCGCCTCTTCTATCCTTTTTATATTAGGAATTCATTCTCATTTTACAAAATTACTGCTGTTTTTGGTGTTTCTTCACCTCTCCTGTTGATCCAGCCTCTATAAAATTCTCTATGTCCCTGATGCTTTTTCATGATAGTGCTACTGCTCACATGTCCCTTCTCTTGTAGTGACCTTTGATGACATTCACTGGAGCTGCAGGTAGGCTGTAGCTGATGGCTGCTTTCACATTCTTCAGGTTCTTCCAAATTCTGGCATATAGAGAACAATCTATGTGTCAAACTGATGAAAACAAAATAACCATTATCTCCTGGTTCCCCTCTCCCATACCCAGCCACAACATATGGTAATAGCTGACAGGATACAAAGTCTGATGGTTACTGTATAACAATGTAAGGACTGAGTCTCAAATACTGCTTAGAAAATAAACTTGATATGAGAATAGTTAGATTTCAAATATTTTTAAATATATATTTGCATGAAGAGAACTAGATAACAGTATACTAAGCAATATGTTGTGAATTTAAGGCCAGACATGAGAGAGAATATTTTACAATAAAACTCTGAATTTATAACTTTTTTGAGATAGGTTAAGTGAAAGCAACTGTGGTAACTTAAAATGGAAGAGTATTCTGCTTTTTGGGAAGAAGTAGTTGGATTTTTTTTAATGAATATGTGTTAGATCATACCCCTGAAGTTGCTGTTAATTCAAAATCCAATGGAATTATTTTTCTTCAGTGTAATTTCAATTAGTGTCAGACTAGTACAGGTATTTCAGGATTAACGTGTGCATTAATGTACACCAAGGTAAATTCAAGCAGAAGATGAACTTCAGTTATGTATTTTAATTTAGATAATAAAGCATGAATCAGATATGTCTAGATGCTCTGATCATTTATAATGACAAAATATTTTAATAACCTTAATGCTTGACCAACCTTAAAGAATAGATCTATATTTCTTAGTGTATCTGATATATACCTGTCTCTCTTAAATGGTTATCTGCCTTTTTATCATTGCTTTTGCTTAAAGGAGGGAGCATGCTGCTTTCAGTGATTAGATAGATCTTTTACATGGCTCTGATAGCTCAGCTTACTATATACACAAGCCGATTGCTATTATCAGCATGAGGGGTTGTAAGTCAGGCTATATAATAAGTTGATTGTTCCATCAGCAGAACATAGTTCGCATTTTCACATGCTAGCTTCCTATATTGTATTACTACAAATTATTCCATCTTTCAACCTCATCACTAGAAGTATTAGTTACAATTAAATACTGAATTTTTCAGTCCATTGCTTGGTGTTTTCAAAATAAGTATTACTTTCCTTCCAAAATTTCAGATTTAAGACATGAACAGTAATGTATGCACCTAAATTTTTTCTCAAAAATGTTTTCATTTGGCAATTAGAAGTGAATATTTCTACCTTGACTTTATAAGGAGATTGGGCATGTACAATCATTACGTTTTTACTTTTTTTTTCCTTTAAAATTTCAATCATTAATCTAAATTTTACATTAGTCATCATATAAAATATAGTAGAATTCTGCAAGTTGAATAAAAATTGCTGCATTTATCCTCAAGGCCATCATGTTTATTTGTATAGAAGGTGTGTTAGCTTCAGCTCACAGGTGGGTTTTACTAAAGAGTATTCTTTCTCTTTTCTAGTGGTGTAATATGTGTATTGACTTGGTAACATTTACCTATGAAATATTCAGAGGAGCTCTATTCCGGTCTTTGGATGGAATTATTATTTCAGCTAACTGTAAGCTAAGAAAGATCTTCACTTTAAAATTCAAGCCGCGTGATACAACTGGAGAAGGTGGTGTGTTTTAATTACTATCTAGTCTTAATCGTAACTGTTCGTGTTACAAAATCAAAAGCTTCTTATTCATCAGATTGGCAATTTGAAGAATTACATGATTTCATAAAAATTAAAGTGATAGTACAGCATATTAAGTCTGCTAGTGTTGGACTGAAGGCAACTAATTAAATATGTGTGTTAAATACCCTGTGTTTGAAACACTGAATTCCTTACAAATATTTTATTGAAGAAATTCTGGCAGGATTGACCAAGTAGAGAGCTTGTTTTAATGAGGGTATTTTATGCTGATAGAAATCAGGTATTGGCCAAGAAGAGAGTATCTGAGCAGAAAGAGAAGTACTGAAAACAGCAGCATTTGCTGTTTGTTTTCTTAATTTTGATGTTAGTAGCTGATGAAAGATTTCTTTTTGAAATAATGCAGACAAAATTGTAACAAAATATTATATGAAACAGAGCTATGAAACTATAATAAACACCTCAGATCAGGTCCAGTTATCCTAATGTGGCCTTGTTTATTGGGAAAGTAATATTGGTGGTGAGCTGAAAAATTATAGGTTTTTTGTAGTAGATCAGGATATTTGATCAAAATTTACCAGTCTCCAGACTCGTGTCATAATCCTGAATCATCATTTTCCAAGGAGAGAACTTCATTCCTCACTGGTATTTGCAATAATAGACGAGAAATTTCAAAAGCACAGCTGGCACATTCTTATTTTAAAGGCACCCCTAGGAATAGCTCAGCTTCTATTTCATTCAAATTTTCATTTTGTGTCTTTTAAGGAACATACCTGAAATAACGTTTCTGGTTTCAGAAGGAGAGGTAGTTAACAGTATTGTAAGTGTAGCAAAATGTATCTTCCTTTTGGAAACACTAAACCAATAGGGGAGAGTAGGCAAACCTTGTGATTATTCCTCTGATTTTTTGTTGGTAAAATTGGAAAAAATATTAATTAAAAAATGTCTGCAGAGAGAATATGGTAAATTCTCAGCAGGAAACTGCAATTCAAGCTCTCACTGGCATTCATCTAATTTAATTCCATTGGTGTATTGTTATTTTCCTTCCATTCTAAACAGCTTCTGAAATGTGCTTAAATATTCTAAATGAGTTCCAAAATTCTAAAATGCAGTTAATATAATGAGTCAACAGCTTTAATACACTGTATGCACAGTAAAATATTACACTTTTAATTACTTCATTATCAATTCTATGATTATTACACAGCTGGTGGGCATTAGTACTTTCTCTATGCTTTTGAATTTCCTTATCTAGGCAATTCATAGAATCAGAATGTTTAGCTGGAAAAGATCTTTAAGGTCTTTTGAGTCCAGCTGTTAAGCCAGCACTGCCAAGGCCACCACTAACCCATGTCCCTAAGAACCCCACCCACATGGCTTTTAAATTCCACCAGGAATGGTGACTCCACCACCACCCTGGGCAGCCTGTTCCAGGGCTTGACAACCCTTTTGATGAATAAAGTGTTCCTAGTATCCAATCTAAATGTTCTCTGGCACAACATGGGGCTATTTCCTCTTGTCTTGCTGCTTGTTACCTGGGAGAAGACACCAACCTCTGTACACAGTCTCCCTTCATTCAGCCTTCTTTTCTCCAGGCTGGACAACCCATGTTCCCTCAACTACTCCTCTAAACTTGTTCTCTAGACCCATCTTAAATTTTCATTACAGCTGAAGGTCTGGCTGAATTAAAATGATTCTATACTTCCTATCCAATTAAAGAAAAACAATAGTAAGGGTTTTTATGTTATTACTAATTAAGATAACAATTACTCTCTGATAAAGTTTTCTCCCTCTCAGAATGACTAAACCACTTAGTTGAGCTCCAATGAATGCAGTGACATTTCAGCTTGTATTGAGAGTTGTCATGATTTAACCTCGGCCAGCAGCTAAGCACCACACAGCCACTCCCCGCAGTGGGATGGGGGAAAGAATCAGAAGGGTGAAAGTAGGAAAATGTATGGGTTGAGATAAGAACACCTTAATAATACTAAACTTAATGACAAGGAAAAAATCAAAGAAAGATAAATAAAACCCAAGAAGGACAATTGTTTTTTATTTGCATGATTTGTTTACCACCAGCAGCACCCCCCACTCGGCATAGTTGATATGCTGAGCACACTGCCATGTGGTCTGGAATATCCCTGGGGTCAGCTGGGGTCAGCTGTCCTGGCTGTGTCCCCTCCCAGCTTCTTGTGCCCCCCACCATCTGCTCACTGACGGGACAGCTCAGGAAGCTGAACAGCAAATGACACATCAATATGTTCTCAGCGATGGTCACGTGCCACATCCAAAACACAGCCCTCTACCAGCTACTGGGAAGAAAATTAAATACTTCCCAGCAGAAACCAGGACAAGGGCCCAGTTCTTTGCTTCAAACTCCTTGGTGTGGTCAGAGTACTGATTTCAAGGTGCAATGAGTGTGTTACTCTTTTCAAGTAGCAAGTATACAGTATTTTGAATTTTTAAAATGACAGTAAATGCAAAGGAGAAACCTCATATACAAAGAAATTATTTCTGTATGAGATCATTGAGATAGAAGAGGAAATAATTCATCTTTTCTGCCTCATGATACTGAAGCATACAAGCTTAGACTATACCTAGTTTCTTGTTTCCATAGTGATGCAGAACTTATGTATGGGTTTTTATCACTAAGTATTGCCCAACAGTGATAAATAATGTGCTGGCTTGGCAAAAAAAATGGTTGAAAAAATATGTCCTGTACTGAAATACATGAGGCATTTGAATTTTTTCATTCAAATCTCAGTACTTGATCCCTTATTCATGTTTGGGTTTCAGGTTGTGTTTTCCTCTTCTTTTCCTTGGAAAATAGGGTAATTCATTAGCTTACTATATTCAAGTCTTCTAAAATTTGGAATGAATTTACATTGTAATATCAGGTATGGTTCTGGCATGAATTCCTTTCTTTGTAGTGAACAGCTTTCATAAACTCAGTCTATATTGGTTATCAAAGGGAAAACAGAGGTAATCAGCTCACATCCTACTAGTGCCTGGTGTCACAAGAATGCATAGGTTGACAGTTTTTAGTTTGTCATGAAAGCATAATGGTGTCCAGAGTTTGGAATGAAAGCTTTGCATATATGGGACTTCTTTGCTTCTTTGTTCCCACAGATATGAATACCATATTTAGCTGTTCATTTTATCTGAAAATCACTGTATCACTGTTAAAATTAAAGCTGAGTTGTAATATAAATTAACAAAATTTATTTTGTGATTGTTTTGTTTGCTTTCTTGACAAATCAAAGAAGTTGATTTTCTATGGCTATTCCAGACATTAGCATGTATTCCTTTAACTGTATTCAAAATTTTTGCCTAGAAGTATACACAATGTAATTGTAAAATTTGCAATAAAAAGTGATCAATTACGGCAAATTTTCAAATTACCATAATCTATTCAGTTCTTCTAGCCATGTGTACTAAAGTATATGTAATCTACCAAATAATATAAGTGAAATTGAATTCCATAGTGTCATGAAGTAAAGCCCATGTTTTTTGATTCTAGGTACGTGCGTTGTTTCACCTGGGCCATATGAGGCCTCAGATGATATTCCTCCAACCTGCCAGCTCAATTCTGATGTCCCACAAGTTACACAAGTGCTGAATATAAATGAAATTCTCAAGCCAGAAATAAAATGTAGGGAAAATGCAGTGCAAGAAACAGGTATTCTGTTGTGTTAAAATACTGTGAATACAGGTGGTACAGTATGTGTACAAACAATTGATTGTTTTGTAAATGTCCATGTTAAGCGTTCCAATGTCTTAAAATGAATCATGACAACTCCTGCACACCTTTAGTGCCACAAGCACATAGACACATGTCTGTTCTATAGTTTGAAATCTTTGTGGAGCCTGGACAATTCTAATTCAAGCATGCAATTTATAACAATATTTGAGATGTCATATGAATGTACATTGAAGCATTGTACAGTGAAGTTGTTACACTTCTTTTTGATGTTCATATCAATGAAGCCTTCCTGGCAATATGACAATGCAGTGTCCTCAGTTTATACTCTGAAAAGGGAAATCTTGTCTTATTGGTGTCTTGGAGTTATTTGAATATTTTCTTTAAGCTACAAAATAATAAACCATATCATTTAGACTTTGGCAGCATTGCATAGAAGAGATTTATTAAAGAAGCTGGACAGCCGTGTGCTACAATACAAGCTATTGACTTGGATAAAAGCTAAGAGAAAGTAAAGAGAGGCTTAAATTTAAAATTATTGTTACAGCTGAAGGCTAAAACCAGGGTACCTTAAAAGTTTTTGTTCTAGTCTCTGTATTGTTTATTATAGTTATGAATAATCTCAACAGAGAAGTGAGTAAAGGGAAGCAAATTTTTTTTATGATACAGGTATGGGTTTAATAAAGAGTAGAACTTGAGAAAAATTTAAGTTTGTGAGATGGGCAATCCCATATTTACTTTTCCTTGTAAAAGAGAGCAGGTAACATGCAGGAAATACCACAGTTTTCAAAGCAAGGTTTTCAGTTTACTGGTCTTATGTCTTGTTGCCACTGTGTTGAAAAATGATGGTCTAGGGACCACTGGACAGGCTAAATGTGGAACATGACATCACATAAAATCCAGCTTTGCTAAATGCAAAGGATTGTACATTGGGAAGGAATGATAACTACAGTTAAGCTTTAAAGGATCAAAATTAAATTAATCAAGGCAGGCAGGTTATCATCACCATAGATACAGCTCAGTGGAACTTTCAGATTTTAATATATTTTAAAAAACTAAGTAGCAGGAAATTCAAATTCATAGGAAATGAAAAAGGTATCAAACCTTTAAATTATTTTTGCATTATTATCTGAAGTACTTTATACATTATCAGTTAAACCATCTCAGAAAATACCTTACAGACCAAGAAGTGGTACAGGGAGAAGCAGCATGAATGAAAATCTCTCACATAAACATTAAAAATTTACATAAGGGCATTTATAAAGTAACCATTGATACAAAGGATGTTCAGTAAAAGCTGCTTTGCTTATCTTATGGCAAAAAACATCATTTGATGTGATGATGCAGTTGAAAATTAAAAACTCATAAAAGAAAATGCCATGATACATAGAATACGATTAAAATATGGAATCTACTGCTAAAAGAGGCTGGTAAAGAAATTGGTATGATTCCAGAGTCAGTTGGCAATTTATATGGGTAACAATAATGTTTTATTTAGCAGCAGTAAAAATGTGAAGAGAAAATTCAATTCTGTACTTCCAAGTTTTTCCAGCCTTACTCTAAGAACTGTATTGAAGGCAGATAATTTCAAAAAGTCATACTGAATTATCTTGTGCTATTTCTGAAGCGTTAGGTTTGGCCTTTGAAACTGAATGTTAGAGAGATTATTGGCCTGTTCTAGTCTAGGATTTCCTGTGTTTTCATGTTTAAGGTGGCATGTCTGCTTGAATAAGATCTGTAAGCCAGAAATCAGTAGAAACTGAATTGTAGATACAAATGCTAAGATGTGAAATTGCCTAAATACACTTGGGTCAGACAATTGAGAGCTTTTTAGTAAAGCTGCTGTTTTGCATTAAAACTGTGCATTGCTTCCTACCTGCAGTAAAGTCAACAGCAGAATTTCACCAAGGCAAATATATTTACAGTCCTTATTGTCTTGATTCAAAGTACTGACTATCTCTTTAAAACAAATTTGTAAAGAGATACATCATCATTAAAGAACAGCAGTAGAGAGAAACATAGATTATTTATTCTCATTATTGGAAATCTGGAGTTGTAAAATTATTCATAAGAGGTAGTGGTCTTCATGGAACTATGAAAAGAATGAAATAAAATTTTCAGCTATTGACAAGTTTCTTTGTAGTTGAAGAAAATATGGGAGTTTTTAATCAGTTTTTTGAGTTTTGAAGACATCAGCTACAATTCCGAAAAGGAAATAAATCAATGTAGAAAAAAGAGATAATTTTCACTAATATTTGATAAAATTCATTGATTAGAATTGTAAACATATCAAAAATGTAATTTCCTTATGCCCAGGATTTTACTGGATTTGTAAATTCAGTTGCATGTACACTTAACTGATCTGTATTCTTTTTTTAAAAACAAAAGTTCTTGTGTAGATCCAGAACAGTAACAACACTAAATATCCTGGAATATGTGCCAGCCCTTCTTAAAAATGAGAGTTATAATAGATCTTAAATGAGGTATTCTAATTCATGTCCTTCATGAAGAACAGATAATTTCAGCCTTTTAAAATATTTTGATTTTTGTTTTTTTTCTTCTTAATCTGGAGACGTACATAAACTTCTTATTGCTGGAACTTACAAAAATGCACAGGTGAAATCTCTGTGTAGGCACCTTCTTCCTCTGCTCTTTTGTTATGTTGTTATTGGCTTCTGAATAAGGCACAAAGCTGAAGCTTTGGTTTAACCCATGTAAGAGTTGCAATGTCTTCCTAAAGCATTTAATTTCCCCCTTTCTCTGTACCCCCTTTTATGGGTCATATGATCATACTACAACAGGGTGCTAGAACATCTTCTGGGAAGGAAGTAAGGCTGAAGTAGCTGCAAAGTGGGTGTGAGCAAGCCAATCAGATAAAGAACCCATTTCCATCAGATCTTCATCAGCATAAGCAATTTTAGAATTGGTGCTGTCAGTTAAGAAGATAGATTTTTATTCCACTGGGTTTAGAACTTTCTCAGCCTTTCGGATTCTCATCCTTAGTATTTTAATTCAGTGAATAATTGTTTCCACCATTTCTGTTAAAATTCTCTGAAAAAATATGTGCAAAGTATTGACCAAGGGAATAAGGTTACAGAGAATGGTAACTACTGGTTATGTTTAAGACTATATTCATCTCATGAAGCTCTAAAGAAAAATAAACTCTGAGAACCTTCATAATATCAAAAGTTTTTAAAAACTATTTTTTAAACTTCTGTTCTTCTGCTTTTACAATATGAAAAAACCAACTCATAAAAATTTCATCGTCTGCACTGAGCTGCCTATGCTGGTGCTTTTTCCAGTTGTTAGCTTTTGCTCTCTCTCAATATACCTCCTTAGCAAAGGCAATCTTTGTCCTACAGCAGGTGAAATGAATAGTAGGGGTTTTGAATTTTTGCTTTGAGTAAGACTCTTCATATATTTACTTATTTAAATTATGTTCAACTTTTTTATTTTTTTTACAAGCAAGTACCTTTTTATATTAAAGGGAAAACAATACTTTGAGACTATTACTGCCCTACAAGTAGTCAAGCCAGAGTTCTGTTGTAAAGTTGGATTACACATTTGTCTTTGGAATAGCAGAGGAAACTGTAATCCAGTTTCTTAGTGGCTATATTTTAAAAAAAAAACCTTGTCTGTATTGTCAAAATATGAGGGACTGTAAAATTTAAATGAGTACAATAGTGTGAATGATGCATCTTAAGCAGGAAAAATTAATGTTCATTTAAAACAAGACTCAGGTTTTACCATCTGGACTACAAAGATACATAGCCCATAGGAATATATGCTAAAATAATTAATGACAACATCCCTCACCTGCATGAAGATGAAATGTCTTCAGTTTAAGATTTAATCTTTTTTTTAATCCCACCTTATGAACATAGCATGTGTCCTACCAGACACATTTTTAAAACTTCAGAGGCTGGCCTACTTGAAATTGGAAGCTTTGGTATATTTAGGTACATTTTAATTGGAAAATGTTCTTTTAATCCATTAAACTTCTTATTTAATTGAAAATCAAAAGCCCAAATTATTTTTAGTATCATCCACTTTTAATTACACATATTATTTCATTATGTCATCAACATACTGTTATGTGTAGATGTAGGTAATTAATTGCAGTCAATTAATGTGGTCATTAAGAGAGATTTTAATGCAAATCAGCTTTTCTAATTGGAGCTAACAACATCCCAAGGTAGCCAGCAAAAAAGAAATTTATGTTAAACCAAGACAGGTCATCTGATCTTGTTAAATGGCATCTCTTAACAGCAACCAAATGCCACATCAGGAAAAAAGGAATCAGGTAATGGCAGTAAGTAGCTGCTTCTGTGCTTATTGGTACAGTAAATGATGATATTGGTGGCTAATGTATGATCTGTTTTTCATTTCCTTGATGATAAATAAAGCTCATCTTGAATAAGGTTATGAAAAATGCTCAGGGGAATCGGCAAAATATTTTGTTTCTACTTTATTGCCTTATGAAGGTGTCAAATCTCTAAAGTGAGATAGCAATTTAATACAAGTTTTAGCAAGAAAATTTATCTGGACATTGTAAATATTAAATATAAATTAATGTGAAGATACCATTTTTATCAGCTCTGGAAAGGAGAATTCACTGACAATCTTGGAGAATTATAAAAGAGGAAAATAAATATTACATGCAGCTCTATAACCCCAATGGTAAAAGGAATGTGTAACCATTTTACTGTCCTTCCTTTTTAAGTATTATTGAGAACATTCACCTGCATTCCATGTTTACTTTTTTTGTCTTGAAGACTAGTTGGCAATTTCCATGCTTTAAAAGACTTATAAAAATAAATCTACAGTTTAAGCAATAAAGAAAATAAAAAAAGTGAAAAGAGTAGAATATTTTAGCAGCAATAGACTGCATTTGCAATATTAGGGCTCAGGCCTGGTAATACAGTAGATTCAGTAATTTCAAAAAGCAGGGTACATGTAAATAGTTCTCTGAGCTGTGACTAATACCTTGACAGTCTTTTCTCCATTTTTTTGTGTTATTATTTATTTATTCTGTTATTTATTAATTAGAGTTCTTTTTTCTTCTTGTCAGAAGTTGGGTTTTCATTGAAGTTCTAAAGAAATCCTGCAAACCATTTTTTTTATTTATAAATAACCCACTTTTAAAGAAATCTTTAAAGCAAGAAGATTATAAATATGTCTCTGTAATAGACCAAAAGTTTCTTGCTGATATGTTGACACACTTTTATAAAATGTTAATTTGCTATTCTTATATTTCTAGGGAGTGCACTTTAAAGGAACATAACTTTTATATATGTTTCATATTCATAATTCTTTTCTTTTAGTTTATTCTAAAAAAAATACTACATTTCATTGTTTGTAAGTACTGTAATTTTTTTTAAACTCTTAATTTTCTTAACTTAGGTATCTTGGGTAATAGAGGCCAAAGCAACATATGCAACAGTAAAACTCAGGATGTATCACACATTGCATTTGGGTCAAAGATCCTTGGGCCACCTCCATCTTCAAACAGAAGAACCAAAGCAAAGGTACCTGTAAAGGTAAGAAGGGCTAAATTCCCAAATTCCAACAACACCATTGGCACTTTTGCAAAGGAAGATATTGATAAGCAGAGGAGTTAAACTAAAGGTTTATTTCAAAGGCTTCCTCCAGAGAACTGTGATAGGTCATGGACCTCCAGTGCCAGAGATCCTGTAACATCCAGAGGAGGGCAAGGAAAATGCATGGTTGGCTCCAGCACAGGGCATGGGTTTATTGAGCCCACAGGAGAGAAGTCTAAGGGGAAATCTGGTTGCTATTTTCAATGAATGCAAGGCTGTAGAGAAGCCAGGCCTCTTCTAAGAGGTGCCCTGAAAGGCCAAGAGCAGTGGGCTTTAATTGCAGGGAGTCTCTGACTAAATATAACAAAGATGTG
Source organism: Pseudopodoces humilis (assembly GCF_049639895.1). Classification (NCBI taxonomy): domain Eukaryota; kingdom Metazoa; phylum Chordata; class Aves; order Passeriformes; family Paridae; genus Pseudopodoces; species Pseudopodoces humilis. The sequence continues at coordinate 12,501,020 of NC_142212.1, read as the reverse complement.
GTTGCGACAGTCACAAGAGTTTGGAGAATTTCAGAACTTCTGAAGACATCAAAACTTGAATGAAATAGGCTAATCTAATTTCAGCATCAGACAAAGATGCCTCTTTCTACTAAAATTACTCTGTGATTTCTTATCATTCTTACTTTACTGAATTTTTTGTTTCTAGACTGCTGAAATTTCTCTGTGTTTGTGCACATGTGTGTATTTTTGTGTGTGCACGCCTGTGTGTGTGTGTGCAAACATTTTTCCTTATGACAAAAGCTATAATGCAGAGCAGAAATTACATTTCAGGATGCTCTGATAGTCAGCCTTACATGTAAGCTTTACATGTCAGCCTTACAGCTCATGTGATGCTGTCATTTACAATGCCAGGGAAAACACCTGAACCCACTCTGCCAGTAACAAATATGGAGGATTTTGGAATCTGATCAGGAATACAGTTTTCAGTTTAATACCAAGAATAAGGGGTCCAGACAACTCTTGTGTAGGAAGTCACTTGAAAGTCAAGACGTAAAATTATATTCCTTTCTCTGAAGACGAAAAGACTCCTGAGGTCTAGAATAACTACAAGTTTTCATCTTTTTATTCTGATAAGGAATTCTAATTTTTTTCCCTTTTCTTTGCATTGTTCCATTCACTCAATGAAAAGAAAACCTTCTGCCTGCTCCTTGACTGTAAAGACTGAAGATACCACACTGAATAGAGTCTACCATGAAGTTTTCTGAGAAGATAGTGTTTAAAAAAAGATTTGGGAATATATATTTGAAAAATAAGTGTAATTCATAATGTGTGATTTACCTTTGAGTATTTTGAAAGCTGTTATATTTTTGTCTTTCATCAAGAAATATTGTCTTTCAAGGTAACAAAGACCTTGGGTAGCAAAACATCATGCCAGCTTCAAAATTCAGGAATGCCAACTGAATTCATATCAGATATTGAGAAACTGGAGCTACCACTCCGGCCATGCAGTGATACTTTAGATCAAGGAGGCAAAAGAAATACTCTCCAAACAACTGAAAATGAATACCAAAATGGTAAGAGTGTAAAGCAAAGAATATGTAGACTTCTCAGACTGACAAATTTTTGCATGATTGTGCCTTTGAATCTAGGACTTAATTCTTTGTTTTTCTAATCCTTTATCTACTTAATTAATTACTGAAGACATATTCATTAAATCATGACTTATTCTCCCGTATGAGGGTGAACAAACGCTCATTCTCTCTACAGCTATTTGTATTGTGAGTGATTGAGCCAGGGATCATCGCCTGCTGGCAGTAACCACAATTTATACACATGCTCCTCTTTTCTCATGCTGTGAAAATAACTGAGCTGCTGCAGTAGTTCTTGATTGTTTTGCAGACTTTTGCAAGCCTGTTTTTTATAATTACTATGGTTTTCCCTTTTTCCATACCTAGTGTTAAATTTTTCCTTCCTTGTGGCTGCCCTGTTCCTGCTACCCTGCAAGATCCCCATGCTGTTTAGAAGAGGTTTGCATCCCAGTACAATGCCCCATATGCACACAATATGAGTCTTCATGGCATTTCCTTTCTGCATTGCATTTCAGACCCTGAAATTCAGGCTCAGAAAACATCTGTGAGTGGAGAAGCAGATTTTCAGCTCACCTCACCACAAGTACCATCACCGGACAAAAACATTCATAGAATATTATCTCTGAAAGATGAAGCCAAACCTACATGGAAGATAGCCAGTGGTACAGTACTCATTTTATTATTTTACATTTCAGTTCTATATGGTGTGAAGGACTATCTGTTATAAATTTCAATGGCCCAAAAAGCAGTTCACATAAAAAATTAAATGTTTGTGTTGTGGGGGATTATGGAAATCAAGCACCCTGCAACAGAATTGCTTTTGAGCATTGATAAAGATTTGCAGGATTAAGCAGAGTACCAGAGCAGTGAATGAATATCAAAATAAAAATTCCTTGCTCTCATGATTAAAGGAAAAGTACTAAAAATAATTTATTCTTTAAATCCCTAATAAATTTAACACTGAAGACTCCAAATATGAAATGTACAAGAAATTTTACTTGTCTTAGATAAGAGTTTAGAATATTAACTGCAGTATCTGTGTAATATTGGGAAGGGAGGGGTGAAAGGAGGGAGAAAGGGTTGTTTTGTTTATAGAGTCCAGTGGTGATTTATTTATTTTCTTTTTCACAGAAAGACATACATTCACAGAAAGCTCAGCTTATGTTTTGGGTTTTTCCCTTTCTTACCTGTCTGCCAAAAATGTGGATTTTTTTTATCATACAGCGTCAATCAGCTTCCTTTCCATGGGTCTGGGAATTGCATTATTGTGGCAAAAGTATGCCTTGTCTCTATGAAAAAGTAGTTACTTTTTATTAGAAGGCATAGGCGCCAATTTGAAAAGTGCTCAAATGCTCAAAATTGTTCAAGATTTTCCTTCATATTATGAGTGATTTCCATTGTGTTTATACTTTGGGGATATTTAGAAGTGATTATATACTCTGGCAGTTTCAGTAATCCATAATTGCTATTATGGGTTCCATAATTTGACTGAAGATCAAAGAGATGCAAGATGTTCAGGCAAATAGAGAATTCTTGCAGAGAATTTTTTAAGTCTTTTTCTATTTGTCTGAATTTTGAGAACTCTGGGGCAGGAATCACTGTCAACTTTTTTTTCATCAAGAACACCAGGACCACTATCTAGTGCCAGAATTTTTAAAAAATTAATCAATACTTGTTATTTTATGAAAATATAGGTGATATGAAAAGACAGCCTTAGGGCAGTAGACTGGCCTGTCTAAATACCCTCTCATAAATTCAGAGGCAGAGAACTAAGGAAGAAAGATATGCGTAAACTCTGTTCTTTTGCTGTTTGCTTTTGAAAGAAAGAAAACTGTTTCTTTATAATCTTAATTATGTGTAGGTGCAGATAAATGCATTATGTAAGTTTGTAAGGAATATTCTACAAACTTTTTTCCCCAGATTTCCATTGCTTGTCACTGTTGTCACTCTCAGTCTGCAGATTTCAGTTTCTTTTCAATATATGAAGTTACCTAATTTTATGTAGATGACTTAATGATTTTTTTTATCCATTAGTACTGGATTTATTTTTTCTGAAGAACTTTCTATAAGCAACTTCTTCATCAGGAAAGTCCTCTTCTAGGCTTTGTACTGGACTTCTTCCAAAGTGGGATAAACTTGACCTGAGAGAAGAAATAAAATGAGTGAACATCGTTTATGCCAATCTTATTTACTCAATGCTGAAACCTTTATTATAATGTTATCCTGCAATTAGAAGCTTTAGCATAAGTCTGACTGTGTAGAAGAGCTAATTAGATGTTAAGGTGATCATTCTTGCATTTATGTTGTTTGCTGCAATGTTGTGATTACTTAGTAGTTTGCATATTTTACTCAGAAGGTACTCCAAATTATTCATTACAATTTACATGGAAATAATGAATTAAATTCTTGTATAGTTTTTGTTGGAGAGGTAATGGGATTTTGTTGGGTCCAAAACTCCCTGTATCTTTCACTTGTGGACTATTGAAAAAGTGCTACACTGACTACAGGTTACAGAAGTTGCTGGACTCTGTAGCCAGCATAAAATATCATCTTCAAATCATACAGACTTTTCTGTTTTCCTCCTGGATATTTCATTAAGAATAAGTACTGTACTATGCAAATTAATGTTTGGGTTTTACTCAAGTATATTTCTTCAACAACTTGGGAAATTAATGGAGTTCTTTACAGAAAGAACTAAAATATAAATATATATATATATATATATATATATACTATAAAGGTGGCTTAGACTAAAAAGGCAGAATATTCAGGTTAATATTACATAGATAGTAATCATTTTAAAGTAGTTCTTTATATTCCTGAACTCCTTTTGGTCAGGGTGAGACATTATAATGGTGACTAAAGTGTAAGAAGTTTTTGGATGTCTGAGGCAGAGTTAGAAGGCAGGAGTTTAAGGCTCTAATTGCCTCATGTTCTCCAAACACCTGACAAAAGCTGTTACTCTAAGATTTCTTTTCCATTTTGTTATGTTTTGTTACTTCATTCAAAATTGACTTAAAATCTTAAAAACCAAGTGGTTTATCATATTGTTTCCTTCAGAATTCATTACACAGTTTTATCTGTAATGCCCTCTACAAATTAAACAGCAACAACTGCTTTGGAAGTTATTCTAGAATGAGACTAGAACAGGTGAGATTGCAGTGTGGGAAGTGGGTTGTTAGTAAATCAGTAGATAAAAAAAATAAGCCACTCCTCTTTACTATTTCGCAGTTCTATGTGCATAAGAATTAGTGAATTCTCCTGAAGTGGGTTGTACACTAAGTGTATAATCATACCCTAGAGGGCTCTTTAGAGTGGTCTGAGCTATTAGTGCATATTTGTTAGGCAGCATGAAACGTCAAATCTAATTTTATGATGGGGAAATGACCCTCTGAATACTGAAGGAGTATATGTTGCGTATTTTGGAGTTAGTCAAGACACTAACAGGGAAACCTAATAAAATATTTCTATATTAAACAAGAGTGGGTGCCAGACTGGAAAGAAAAACTGAAAAACATTTGTTAGCTAGGTAACTTCTGAAGATTATTTTTTTTCTCTGATTGTTTTGAAAAATGCATCAAGTAAAAGTTTTAATATCTTTGCCTTAGGAAAAAGGGTAAACAGCATTTTAGACTTAGTAACAAAATAGCTGGGAAAAAGATTCTTTACATCCAGAAGAGCTGTCCAATTGAAGTCTGGGGATAAGTAATATTTTTGTGGCATTTCTTCATAGCACTTTCTGGAGTTGTGAACAAGGCAGCATCTCCAGGGCCAAAGACTTTCAAAACAATCTCAGTTTTGGTGGGCCAGATTCCTATTATTCCTACAGGATAAATAATTGAGTAATTGAAAATACTGATTTACTTTGACAGAGTTTTTAAATCACGTTAGGTCACAGAATCAGTTGGGAAAAAAAACAGTTCCTAAGTCTTTGTTCTTGAACATCCAAATACTGTGCTCAGACTCACTTGAAAAAGATCATGAAAAGATCCCTCTTCTCATTTCATTTTTATAGGGGAAATGGTGGCTTAATAAAGGTAGCTTATATAGATAGTAAAGTATAATGAAAGCATGAAATCTGTGAAATGTTCATGACTGTATTTTCTTTTACGATTTCAGTTATTTTAGTTGTGTACAACCCTTCACATGTAATTCCAATTGCCTATGAAAAATATGTTATCAAAGGAGTGTGACACAATCTTGAATGATAGTAGCCTGGATAATTCTGCTCCAATATCCTCCTTTGAAGAACCTGTAGTTAGAGATCAAAATTAAAAGTCATTTGGTTTACTCAATGAAGGGTGTTTCCTAAAAGTTTTGAAAAGTCTCACTTCTTGATGTTCCTGGAAAAATGAGTCCAAAATTTTTATTAAATAAATGGAATCACTTGCATGTTCAGCTTTCAAGGCTTATAATAATTAAAAGCATACTCTACTACATTGTTTTAAACCAGAATGATTTTCTGATTTAACAAGAATTTACTTGGAAAGCCTTGGGGGTTCTTACTAAGAAAGGTCTTCATGAAGAGATTGAGAAATGGTCTTTTCTGGAACAAGAAGATGCAAGCCATGGTCATACAAGATACGTCAAGTCCCGACTTTTCACTGGTTCCTGGATATTTACCAGAGTTTGGTAGATTTATTAGCTGTCTTCAGTAAACTGGAAAAATCACAGCAACCCAGTAAGAAGACGACTGTTTCTCCTGGCATCTCATTCTTCTTTCTTTTGCCTTCATTTATGGTGATTCAGACTTCCACCTCTCCCTCCCCAAAGCTGCTGAATGTGCCTGAAGTGGTAATTCTAACAAAACTAAAAGTAAAATATCACATAAAGCACAGAATACCACACTGAACTTACTATCTTCTGTGGTGTCAAGCATTTTATTATTGCAATGCTACTTTATTATTATGTTTTTAGTATTTTTTCATTGAGTTTTTAATATGGTTGATGGTAACTTTATTTTATGGAGCTGGAAAGTTTCAATATCTAGTGAATAATCCACACCACACTACCTTTAGTGAAGATAAGGGAGTATTGCATACTTGAGCAATTCTCCTTTTCTTAGATGCTATTTGAGATTGGTTGCAATCAATCAAATTGACATTTTTTTTCTATACCATCATTCCAAACAGTAAAATATAAGCTAACAATAAGAATATAAAAATGGTCTTTTCATGTGTATCTGGTGCGCTCAATCTTTAAATCCATTTCTATAGTTTATTGTTTGTTTTAAAATTGTCAGATTAGTTGTGGCTATATTCAGGGAAACCTGGTGAAACAGATATCTTTATACATTTTTCATGTCACACATTTTTATCAGAACAATAGTTTGAAATTGAGATTTAAACCATAAGTTCTAAAAGTAAAAGTGTGGAATTTCAGCAATAAAGAAGGAGCAGATTGCAATATTACGAACTTTCCACCAATGTGTGATTATTTTTTAAATGTCAGATGCAAAAAATGCCTAAAGAAAAAGATCAATGGCCATATTTAATAAAATCATGCTTTCCTAGAATAAAATTCAGTTGTAGCTTTCAAATCTTGATGGCTAAACAGTTTCAGGTTTGAAAATGGCAGGCTTGCACATCCTGTACCAAAGCCTGTATTTTTTTTTTTTGAGCTCTGTTTAAAAAAATTTTATTACCTTGCTGCACTTTGAAAGCAACATGATCTTTCTCATTATGTCCTCATCAATCTTAGCACTCATCACTCTTTGCCTTTGATAGGCAAAATATTTCTGTATTAGAAAAACTTACTCTGCTGTACAACTTTCTGAGATAAAGAGAATGATCAGAGTAGCTCACAATTTACATATTTAGCATTGAAATTGTATGTTTCAGATAAATGGGTGTTTCCAGAGAGGTTTACTGAGAGTATCCAGTTGGATAGGGAGGAGCACTTTGGAGCTACTGGAAGTTCAGCCTGCTCTAATTTACCCTCAGCCCAGAATGCCTCTGTTGAACATCACAGCAGGGAAACAGCTGATCATCACAGGATTAATAAAGAGGTTTTCACATTTTCATCAAAACCTCGATCAGCTCCTTACGGAAAGTCTCCAAATATATCACCAGAACGTTATGTTTTCCCTTTGAAATTGGAGCCAGACAGTAAAGGAGAATATGAGAATACAGAAACTGAAGACAGCTTTGAAGGAACTGACAGTAGTGAGGAGGTAGGTCACTTTGTACATGTGACTCTTGATAGAGCAGTCCTCATCCTAAAACTCCTAGGATGAGATTCTGTCTTCAAGCCAGACAGAGAGGATAAATCATCTTTTCCCCATATACCAACAGGTAAATTTTGTCTCTGTCAGGTTGCTGTGTCTAACAGGATACAAGACTCAATGCAGGTGTACACTGTGTAACAAGCTGACAAAAGAAACCTAACTCTGTCAGCCCCTATGCTAACAGAGAGATGCCAGAACTGTGCATCATTACTACAAAAAGGGTTAGGAAAGCCTGCATCATAGATTTGAGTGAGATCCAAGTCCTTCATGGTTGCTCGAGACTTCAGCAATAAGACTTCATTGTATCTTTTAAAACTGCAAATGGAACTGGTTTTGCTCATTGGCATTGTTGAAAGTGAATTACAAAATCCCAGGTTTTGAATGTCACTTGATTATTGGCATATCTGCTGCATATCCTGTCTGAGCATCACCAACTTTAATTCTTTTGCAATGCAGAAATCTTCCAGCAATGAAATTAATGAAAGAAAGCAAACAATTTTTTAGTATATCTGTCTAATATCATCTGTTACTATATAGAAATTTGCTGAATTGTCAATGTATGTGATAATTTCATAATGTCATTACAGGAACTGCTAAAGTTCCTACCTTTATGAGCATTCCAGTATATTTCACTTTCAGCTATGAAATCTGTTTCTTAGCATTTGAATCTGTTGCTTACAACAGAGAAATACAATGTAACTGAGATGTGCAATAGCAAGATGGACTGAATTTAACTGTTTTACAAAATAACTGAGGGAATAAACTATAAATTTCCCAAATGTGTACCATTAATAAAACTGAGGGATTATCTTTTTAAATGTATGTTGCATGCTGTGCAATCCTGGACTCACTGAAGTCAGTAACAATCTTGGATCACATTCATGTGGAGCAGGATTGCACCTCAGCTGTGAGAGGTGATACTGCCTCACATCCTGTGTGGGAACATATGCCAGAGGAGCAGCATCACAAGATGAAGATGGGGCTGCTCTCTCCTTTCTTTCTTGAGAATAAGAACATTGAGACAAACACTAGATGCACTCCTGCGTTATTTCTCTTTCCATCAGTTCAGTCCTGCTGATTGTTGTTGAGATAGGGTATGAGTGAACATTATACACTTGATTCATGGGATATTTTTTAGAGACATTGTTAGAAACATGGATATAAGGTTAATAAACCTCTAAAATTCTTAAATTGTATTCAAATGGCAATGAATATGATATCCAGTACCATATGATTACCAGAGCAGAACAAAGTGATCTCAGCAGGAGTTATTTCTTCTACATTTAAGTTGAAGATGCAATGTGAAAATATTGAGTATTAATAATTCAATGGAAAGACATCATTGTCATGGACTCATTGCTTAGTTTTTGTTTACAGTTGTAATAAATTCTATTGAAATTATGATTGTCAGGTAAGAGACAAACCTATACTGGTTTTGGAGGTTACCAGCATTCAAAATCTGGCCTGACATTTTGAAAAGAGTAATCAGCTTCAGATGTAAGAATATGTTTATGGTATAGTCAGTGTATTTGCCAGGAAAAGCAGCTGTTTTTCAGAATCCTTGTAAATTTAGAAACAGGAAGAAGAGATTAAAGAGAGATTTTGATGTGTTAAGGTTATGTAAAACTGAATTGTGTAATGATGAGAGGGAACCAACCACTCTTGCTTTGTTTCCTAAATTTAGGATGACAACAGTGAACTCATCCAGGGTACTGAGAACATTGAGAACATCCACAGTAGACAAGGAACATCTGATTCAGCAGTTTCTAAAGACATCCCATTAAATAAGATGTCACAGAGAAATGAATACTGGAAGAATAAGGAACACGGCAAATATAACTTCAAAGAGGACATCTTATCAAAACCACAGAGTTCCACTATGGGAAAAACAGAATCTATCAGCTTTCAGAGAAGTTTAAAGCCTATCCTTTCTCTTTCTCCAATTCAAAGTAGATCCAAATCCTTTAGAGTAATTAGAAATTTATCTGAAGAAACTGAAAGATATGAAGGAGTTTCAGATCAATTAGAAAGATCTGTCAGTAAAACATCTGTCAAAAAAGTCTCTAAAGGAAATTCATGTCTGACAGCACAGACTTGTGTAAGTGATTTTTACTTTGAAATTAAATTACTAGATTGTATAGAGAAGCTATATTAGATATACCCATTTGCATGAAGTGATTAATAGTACATCTTTCATTCAGATATATTCTGGCTTCATCATAACAGCATTTACTGTGCTCAGTCTGTTGAAAGTTGATTTTGTAGGGGTTTGTGGCACACAAAATAATACTCCAAATATAACAGAAATCACAAAGGTTTGTAGATAAAAGGATGTGTCATTGAGCAACTCACATTTTGGAAATACATGAGTTAGAAAATAGTTTGGGACTGAAAGGTTGCTGAGGAAAATTGGCAGATTTTAAATTGCTGTATTAGCAAATGACCACAGAAGGAGTGTTAATTTGGGTGCTTCATGGTCTCTCTGTGTCACCCCTGAGCAATGATAAATTATGTGATGGAGAGCCAGCAGTGAGGCAGCTTCTGTCGAGGTGAATTTCAAACTTAAACTGCTATTTGTGGGAAAAAAATATGTATCTTAATTTTTTTAATGCATTTTCTCATTCCTGGTGCTTTCTTATTCTTCTGTTCATTATAAAAAACAATGATTTTTTTTAATTCATTTTCTTAGCTGTGCCACTTCCTACTTCATGGCTATGTATCATATTCCCCTGCAGGTGTCTCTTTTATAGGTCTAGGAGTTCTATGGTCCCAGAATTGCTGTTCTGTAAATTTTTTTGGATAATTTTACCCAGGGATGTTGAATAGAACTACTGCATGATCATTATTGTAAGCATGGGGTTTGTTTTCTAGAATCTTGGATATATCTTGAATTTCTTATATCACTGGACCCAGGTATTGCACACCTCTAGGGACCAAAAGAATAGACCCCTCTTTTTGAGGGGCTCTATGAAGTAGTTATGCATTGTTTGTAAACATTTTTCTACTTTAATGTCTTGGAATATGATCTGTACCTCATTTACATGAAGGAAATGGACATCTATAATTTTTGTGTCCCTGTAGTTTGTCTCATCTGCTGTAGGAAGGGGAGTGTGCTGTGATTCTGCTGAGGGAATTTTGGTCTGTAGCATTTTTGTGACCTGTTGATACAGTTCATTTTAGTTACCTGATTTGACAGCCTCTGTGAAAAGGGAAGCAGGAGTGATGACTTCCATGGGACATGGTTGCTGCTGCTGGGGCAGGGCCATCCCACTGAAAGGTTCTACCTGCCTGCCTGGGGCTGCTGGGGCTGCTGAGGATGGGCAGCCCTGCAGTGAACTCTGGGTTTGGAAATCCAGACACGGAGCTGGGAGGATCAATCTGAATTGGACACCAGATTAAAGAATTGTGTCTAGGAAAGCATGTGTTCAGCTTTAATGTGTGGCCTTGATGGAGAAATATTCATCCTGCCCTGCCAGGGATGCTTCAGTGCTTTTTGTGAAATGGGTCATTTAGTACTGGGGCAGTGGCTGGGTTTTACATGTCTCTCAGTGCTGTGAGGTTGTCTCTCAGACTGGGGATTCTGGAAAACTCTTCCTGTGTCCTGTAAGCAGTTTATTGGATTGGTGAAGGCCCTGTGATTTTCCTGATGAACCAGAACATCTGTTTCCATGAAAGTTGTGGAGACTGGTTTCCTTTGGGACGGAAGTGGATGAGGGGAAAGCAGGGGGAATGAAACACAATAGTGCAAGAGAAAATCAGACTTTATTATCATGAGAAATATCAGTGGCTGGTGATTTGAAAGACAATGAAAAGCAAAAAAATTAAAAAGCAAAGGAAAATCCTATTTATAGCAGCATATGTTCTATCTATTTATGATCTGGAAAAGACATTAGAATTGCCACTAGTGATGTAGAAAATGTGGAAGAAAGCAATGCATGGGTTCATTTCTATTTGGAAAGAAGATAATGTTTCTGTAATTTTCAGTGATAGGAAAAGCCCCAGTTGATACCAATAAACTGATTCTCTTTTTCTTAGGAAAATAATTAGACTGTGTCTAAGGACTCAGTCTTAAGCTGCACCGAGGAAAATACACGTTAGACATTAGGAAAATGTTTTTTACAGAAAGGGTGATAAAGTACTGGAATGGTCTGCCCAGGGAGGTGGTGGAGTCACCATCCCTGGATATGTTTAAAAAACATTGGATACCATGGTTTAGTTGAGGTGTTAGGGCATGGGTTGGACTCAATGATCTTGAAGGTCTCTTCCAACTTAGTGCTTCTGAGATTATGTGATTAAATGTATTCTTCTTTTCCTGATACTTTCAGGTTTTAGAAAATTGTTTCACTTACAATTCAAGTATGTTTATTACTTTTCATAACTGTAACCTATTTTTCCATAATAAATGAAATTATACATGTATTACTTTCTTGAAAGTATCATCAGTTTAACGCAGTCATCAACTTTGTCCTTTAGAGCACAGCTAAATGTAGACTCTCAAGGTGGGTTGCAATAGTTGATTACTAATTTAGACAATAAGGTTATTACCATACTGCACTTGTAGCTGTAAATGTATTGCACGTGTGATTTGTTGTTTGTAAGTATTTTTTTTCAAGAACAAATCCTATTATTAATGTATAGAAATTCATTAGCTACAGACTTTGTTTTATTGCTACAAAATATAAGATTAAAGTATCTGGCAGATCTAGCTGTTATGCTTGATTTGATCAAGTCTTAAAACTTTATGGAAGCCCTTCCTTGGAGTTTTTTGACACTTCTTTTTGTGCTCATACAGAGGACTAGTAGAGGGAAAAAAAGTGCTTAACCAAGTCTTCTACAATTGATTTGCCTGCTGCTTAATATGCTTTAAGGAACTGGTTTCTTGCAATGTTTTATTCATGTTTTAATAGAGTTCTCTATTATTAAGTTCAAATATTTTTAATTAAGAAAGAAGTATAGCCCTCTGGGTAATATTGCAAGCATGTAGATAGCTGATAATTAAAGTTTTCCACACGTATAACTACATTCAAACAATTCTGAATAAATCATTTGAACCTAGAAGAATGCAAATGTCATTATATATGAAAAAAATCCTTTAAACAACAGGTTTTATCAATCTAGCAAAAGTTTTAAGTGCTTAATAAAAATACTTTATTGTAAGGGAAGGATATGCAAATAGACAAGATAAGCTTTTAATTACTAAATGAAATATTAATTTTAGGCAAATTTAAGAGTATTGAAAAATTACTTCTTACATCAAAAGATTGTCCTAAATTACAAAGTTAACTTAATTTCAAATTCAGTTTTCAAATTCTCTCTCTTTGAAAACCAACGAAGACAATATAAAATTTTTGAAAAGGCTTTTTGGTAGTAGTCATCTGAAGTTGAAGAATAAATATTCCAAACTATTTCTCCTTCATTAGTTTATTTTAGGGGAGCTTTAACACAGAAAATAGTCATAGCATCTCTTCTTCCTGACTGTGGTATTTTCAGAGTGAGACCATTACAGGAAAAGAAATCAGAATGACAATTAGAAATAAGCTGGGGAGGGGGTGGGGGAACAGCAGATGTTTAGAATCATGTTGTAATAATTCCAGAAATCTATGCATCTTTCTTCATAGATGTAAAGGAAAAGACAAGCAAGTTTGGGCAAATTTTTATGCTTTTGTTGAAAAGAGAAAGACAAAAAAGTTCTTTCAGTAGTTAGCACTTTTATTCTGCAGAGCACCAGTTCATTCTGTCAGTTTAATGACTGCATACGAATTATATGAAGGAAGAAAGATGAGCCAAAGCTTCTCCTATAATATTCAAATAACTGCAGAAGGTTTATATATAGGAAAATTAACAGGAAATCAGCATGTTCAGTAAGATCAATAAAAGTTACAGCAGCTGCAGATCTGGTCGAATACTGATACATCAGACTCCCCAGGCATAACAAGGAGAGCTTTGGGTGAGGTGAACAAATGACTAATAGTCACTGAGCTACTAAAAGGCATTCAGAAACAGTCTAGAAAAAACATCTCATGTTATTTTAGGATTAAAAATAGTAGTAGTAATCACAGTATTCAGAAATTAACCTCATTAGCCAGGGGTAAAAAAGGAATGATACCTGTGGAAACTGCTTCTGTCATCTTATGCTTTGTATATTCTGTTGTCTTCTGGTACCTTGTATCTTACGTGCATAGGAAGAAAGCAAAGGAATTATAATTCCATTATGAATTTTGGTAGTAAGGTGACTTCTGTAACCCTCAAAGGCACACTAAAACATTACACACTGCATCTCATAGAGAGAAAAGTCAATGTTCATATCACTTGTACTGCTGACTTGTAGTTCTTGAGGTCTTCAGTGACCCAGTGCCTTCTCACAGCAAAAGAGACTGAGAGATCCTCCCTTCTGCCAGGAATATGATACATTCCTGGTCTAAAAGCTCCGTTCTCTTCACTAGAATCAAAGCTCTGTCCCTCTTTGGGATACTGTTATATAGTGTCTCTCAGCCCCCTGGCCAAAATTCCAATGATCTAAATCCATTCAAGTCCTGGTCACTGCCTGGATTCACTTTTCCATCAGAAATGTTTTGTATTTACATTTAGAAGCAAAACTAAATCTCTTAAGTATTAGACTTGTTACTTTGTGAAAGAGCAATATATATGGACCCTTTAAAAACGGGAAAGCTTTCCTTAAAGAAGGAGTAATTTAAACAAAGATAGTGCAAACAGCAGGTTGGGTGACTTTAAACTATCTTATCCTAAGGTTTTGAGAGAGGCTTAAGTACCAGCTGCAAAATGGTTAGTATGAGTTTGTAGCTTTTGGCCTGTGAATCTAGTCTGGTATAACAATTAAGGTTACATTAACAATTCCACCAGTGGATTTGAAGAAAAGCGAAAAGACATCAAAGTTTACTTGAAAATGTATACACTAGCAGGCTGCCAGAATAACCTTTGAAATTTAGTGTTGATATGGCTTTCCAGAGAAATTTTATGCTGTGCTTGACCAATAACTGTTACATTGATGGTGTTGATGATAGTGTGATAAATGTGGGATTTGCTTTAATTCAAGATTTGCATTTAATAGCTATGGATTTTTGAACTTCTTAAAGCCTGGCTTTATCTTCTGTTTTTAATTGCAGTGGAACAGCAACTTCACTAAACACCATGGATCAAGACTGCCATTCGTTACAGTGCTTGTGGTGTTCTTCCTTCCTGTAATTGTGTGTAAATATGCTTGATCTTCATAACTGCAATCTCTTAACTAATTTTTTCTAGTAAACGTTTTCTTTCTCTTTCACTATTGAAGCTTCTTGAAGATTCTCTGAGAAATTCTCCAAGGTCTCTCTGTGTTTCATTCATCTGTTCTGTTCCGTGATCCTGTCTATATTGTTGACTTTTCTATTTGATTTCACAGGAGTATGACAGGAAAAAGTACCAGTCAAATAGACTGAGTTCATCTGAACTACAGATGCTGGCCAGCATGAAGAGCCAACAAAAAGAATTATGGGATGCTGGAATCTCCCATGGGCTGAACGCCTCAAAGACCAATTGCTGCAATGTCAACATAAGTATAAGCAGTGATGATGATACAGCAACCTGGAACTCTTGTTTCCCATCAGTAAGTATAAACCCACAGTATTTTCTCAGGGGTCTTGAATACTAAATTTTCTTTGAGTAGAATTGAAATTTAAGGTATCATTACCAAAGGCTCTTAGGATTTATCAAGTGAAACATTTAACCGAGACACATGCATTTCCAGCACGTTCTCTAGTACCACCATGGATAAAGAGCAAATCTATTATATATATTCCTTCCTAGAATCCTGAATAATAGTGTAGGCTGTACAGTTCATCACAATAGTGGCTGACAACCTGCAGGTGTGTGATATAGTACTTAAGAATAGTTCCAAAATGAATGAAACCCAGATATACCAGTCA
Source organism: Pseudopodoces humilis (assembly GCF_049639895.1). Classification (NCBI taxonomy): domain Eukaryota; kingdom Metazoa; phylum Chordata; class Aves; order Passeriformes; family Paridae; genus Pseudopodoces; species Pseudopodoces humilis. Next base: position 12,485,823 of record NC_142212.1, on the reverse strand, counting down.
GCAGCTGCATTATAGTGTGAGTAATGGAAAATAATTGCTTCTTACAATGATAAAGTCTCATTACTGAAAAGCTAAATGTTTAAAGAACTGAAGCAGGAGAAAGCAGCAAAAAGCTGCAGTAGTTCTGAGCACTTAGTATGTGATCATTATGTATTTTACACCTTGGATCATTATTTGTCCTGGTACAAAGTGGTACAGAATCACACACAGCTGCACTATGTGACAGTACTACTATAAGAAGCAGAGTATTTGTTGCAGTCCACCAAAAAAGTATTGAATGTATGAAAGCACAGAATAACATTTCAGGAACTCTATAAAGGTACTAGCAGGAGTTGCTGTAAAACTAGATAAACTCATACTCCATATCAGCAATATAGCTGTTATTTTATTACAGTTGAAGCAGTAATAAACAATGAATGTGGCTTAAGTAAAGCACACAGTACAACTCTGAGGCAAATCCAGCGTTAGAAGAGTAAACACAGCTGTGTTGCCCCAATATAAACTATTGCAGAGTTAATGCTCTAAAATGTTAGGTGCAAATTACTTTCAAGGTTCTACAGGGTCCAAGTAGAGGCCTGTAGCAGCAACTTCCCAGAGTTAATGATCAACACAGTGCTGGAACTTTGGAGTACCTGTTAAATGAAGGCTTCAGATGAGGTGTGTTGATAAGTGAGTAATTGTACAAATAAGAACTTGACTTACAGAGTAATATTTTGCAGGATATCAGAGAAACATTAGTTGGCATTAACTATTTGATGTACATCTCCATTACACATTTTGTTAATTTAATATTTCCAATGTGTTTTCTCCATGCTCATTAGATAGGCTCAAACATGGCACAAAACTGCAAGACCAGACAAATGGAACTCAAACTCAATTAAATACAGAGAATAGCAGTTTCGTTATTTTTTCAGTAGTTTAATTATATGGAAATTAATAAGAATATTTAGACACATCAGATTTGGTTAATACAAATCATATGACTGAAACAAAATGAACTTTTAAAGGAAAACATACTGCTATAGTATTCAGTGAAGTACAATGTGACTGCAAAGACTGTTCTGTGATCTTACTGTCTTGGTCAACTTCTGTAGCTAAAATTGTGTTTAGATATAATATGTTAGCAGTATAAATTGCAATTTAATATAGTTGTAGTTGTTCATAACAGACCTTCATGGCCATCTTCCTCCACATAATTCAAGCATAAAAGGCCAGATTTTGTCTTTGAGAGAGTTCTTCACATTTCATTCAGCTGACTGAAGAGTTTGGTGTGCCTTACACATTCAGCCTTGCCAGATTTCTCCTCTGCATTCTGCAAAGTGGACATTGAGGGTTTAAGATTAAATGGCAAGAACCTAATTTCAAAGGAGGGATAACTTAGGAAAGAAACCTAATCTTTCTCAGATAAAGACTAACAGCTTAGTCCAACACAAAACCAAAGAAATTCAGCTTCCCAGGTCTTCCATACCCATTTACCTCAGCCTTTATGGAGAGCAACACTGTACCAGTACAGTGTCAGTCAGTCCCCAGAATCTCCTGTTTCACTTCATATTTTCCTTGCTGAGACACCAGCCAGAGTACCAGCTCTTCATAGATATGATGGAAGTTTTTTGAGCATGGACTTGTGTGTTTGACATTTTACTTGATGTAATTCTGTTGAAACATTTGGAAAAATGTGGAGTGTCTATGTGAGAGTGATAATTCACTTTGTAGACCTTTGGTATCTAAGAAGGCTGCTAACAACATTTGTTAGTGGAGGTGATTATTTAATCACCCCACTTACTTAATAAGTAAGACCTTCCCAGAGCCTTCTTTTCTCCATGCTGAATACCCCAACTCTCTCAGCCTGGCTCCATAGGATAGCTCTTCCACTCCTCTGATAAATTTTGCAGCCCCGTTCTGGACTCACTCCAGCAGGTCCATGTCTTTCCTGTACTGAGGACCCCAGAGCTGGACACAGTACCCCATGTGAGGTCTCATGGGGACAAAGGGGCAGAATTCCCTCCCTGAACCTGCTGCCAATGCCTCGTTTGGATGCAGTCCAGGATTCTACTGGCATTCTGGTCTGGCAGGTCATGTCTAGCTCTTTATCCCCCAGTACTCCTTCTCCACAGGGCTGCTCTCAATTTCTTCATCCCTCAGTACTAGTTAACATTTCTTCAGCTTCCAGTTTTTATAAAGAAGTGTTTCTTACATATGTTTATTCCTTATATATATTTATTATGTAAAAAAAGACATGTAGAATAAAAGCAGATTTCTTTTTATTCCCTGATCTTTAGTACCACCATCCTTTGAGTTAAGAGAATTTTCAAATGCTCAGTCCTTCCAAAATAAGATGTACAGACTGCAGAAAAGTTTATAGATATAGATCTGTAGTCATCTTCTAGCTGCATAGGTAAATTATTTTAGCAGTGCAGTATATAGAAAATAAATAGAAATAACCTTCATATTGGAATTTGAGAATTTAAGGACAGCTTAAAATTCTTGTCGTGATTAAATTTTCATGCGTACATGTGTTTCCAGGTTGTATCTTTCTGATTCTTTAAATTAGTAGTTTCAATTGCTTTCTCTTATGTTTTTCAAAGATAAATAAGGAGTATTTTCTTACAAATTTTTCTTCATTTTATACATTTGTGTCCTTTAGGTGGAATCTATGGCAACAGCACCACCAGAAGGCAGCTTTTTGTGTATCTTTAATTTGGAAATACCTTTGATGTTTTGCACGGCAGGGCAGGGTATAATCATGTTAGATAGTGAATTTATGTATCAAAGTAATATTCTATATAAAAACCACATTCTAAATGAGATTAATTTTTTTCACCACTTTACCATTTTTGGCGAAAGTCATTGAAAAGTGTCATGTTACTGACTTTAATGAATCTGAGAAGCCCTTGTGAATGTAAAGGCACATAGATCAATCATATTGATGAGCTGCAGTTAGAACAGATGTCCTTAAACAACTACAGAACAGAGATACTAAAATTGTGGGTTTATATCCTATGATAGTTTACCAAGAACTGAATATATGCTGTCAGGAGAAAATGTTGAAATGTAAGTGGTTTAGCTGCTGCTGTAAACTATGACAGCCAAACAGGAATAAAATCACTTTGAATATTATACATTACCCAGCACAGCCTCAGTTATAAATATGAAAAACTTCTACTTTAAAATGGGTTTACTTTGAAGGAGAATTGTAAACCCTTGTAAAATGTGTGTGGGACACAGTTGCAGTTCAATAATATGTGTATGTAGAGCTAAATATTTTAAAATATTTTATTTGACCATGTCTTACCTAAATGTTTTCTTAAATCTTAAGACCTATGAAAATCCATGCTGGATTTGCAATACTATGAAAGACACAGTTCTGTATATTGCAGAATTTAATGTGAAGTTTACACCCACACATATATACATTATCCAAGAAAATTTGCAAAGCTTACAAAACATTTCTTTTTAAATGCCTTGCTTTATTCTAGAGATCCTGTAAAACCTTCTTGCCCTGTCAGAGAATTGGCCCATACAGCTTCTTGGATAGTTGTTTCCACACTTCAGACACTAATTTAGATACAACACAAACATTCTGGAGAAAGATCATCTATACAAGAATTATACAATATCTGACTGCATATGGTGTCTTTTTCTCAGTCAGAAATACAAAGGGGAAGGAAGAGTCTCCTAAATGCTCAATGTTACATCCTGGAAACTTGTAGTGGTATAATAGTGATATAATGTTGCATTACCAGAATCCAAATTATGCCCACCACTAAGACATGTCTTTCAAGTAAGGAGTACTCACAGAGAAGTTTACTTGTTCCACAAGCAATTTCCTAAATATAAATTCAGTCACATAAGTCTTGTCTGAAAAATATTTAAAAGACTACTTCCAGGTTCATATCTAATTTGTGGATGGTCTTCTGGCCTCCTTTGTTAATTTTTCATGAAAAGAAAGCCACTTAACACAAAAATGGTCTGGCAGAACTGAAGTCTGACAGACAAGAGGAGTGTTATTTAAACCCAGAATTATGCCAACTGTGAGCTCAGTTTGACAACCCCTGGAGGGATCTGTTCACATCAAGTCAAATTGCAAAACTGAGGCAGAGTATTCTTTACTATGAAATGAGACTAAAAATTATTTAGACAGACATTCTGGTTCATAGACTAACTTATTCACTCTCTTGTCTTGTCCTCGTCTTCCACTAGCTATCATCTGGGAATTGCACTATCCACCACCAGGCAGTGAGTCATATTTGGTAGTAACTAGGATGTCATTCATCCTGAACATATATTTTACAACATTCCTTTCCATTTTCTGAAACCATGAGGACATACTCATTTGTATATTAATTTTTGTTTTAAAAATTAATTTCATAACACATTTTATCATTTTAGGATTTAATGTACTAAATTGTACAAGTATTCATGAATGCTTACATTTTCACTTCTTTTGCATTTCCTTCAATGATTTGTTTAGAACTGCTTTTGAGGTGTGTGATCATGGCAGGGAGTCTTTTCTGGTAGAACTACATATATTCTGGGAGAAAATCTATTTGTGGATTTTAGAATTCTTGAATTTTTACATCAGTTTATGAATATTGTTCTTTCTTGCAAATAACTCTCTTTAATGTCATAAACCAAATGTCATTTGAAACTTTTGGGGCATGTACTTACAATGGGTAGGTAAGATTTGACTGGAAAATTATCATATTTTGTATTAATATTCATATAGTCCACTGTTAGCTATTCATGAACAGCTTAATCCAGGCTTCAAAGCTGCAATGCCATGGAGAATCATATGTGCTTCAGTAACCTTCATTTGGGACTGCTAAAATTACTGTCATTGCTGCTTCTAACCTGCTCTGCCAGCCCTCTTACACCTCTCCCTTGGTGTTTTCTACTCTTAAAAATGGTTCATTCTGCACGGGTCCCACCAAGAGTTCCTTCCTCATGCTTTGTGCACACGTTCAATCCAGACTCTTCTGTCAGACGAGACTTTACCACCCTCCATCTCTGAAGTTCCCTGACTGTCCCAGTGCTCTCACAGGCAGCAGAGAAATAACTGTGTGATCGACTTCTTAATTCATATGTATTTCCACCCAGACAAGAATCATCTTTAAAGTTGTACTTTTGTACAGTTAGGACCAGAATATCCATTTTTAATTTCACAGATAAGAAAAAAGACTGTAAAATTCTATTATCAGAAGCTTCAAATGTATGTGCTCATACCAGATCTCTGACATACTTTTAAACAATCTATTATTTTTGTTTTCCACAGCCTGTCAGTCAGGAGCATCACTATCAGAAAGAAATGAGCCCACTTTCTCATTCCAGCCCACGGTAAGATTCCATTTATAGCCCAGGCAGTAAGGATTCAGTTAGAGTGTTCTGAATATTAAATGTGACACTCTTTGATTTAATCTTCAATCTCTTTTCAATTGCAACCTCCTCTCAGAGGGCTTTATTGCTCGTTTTAGTCATTGTCTACAGTATGTCTGAGCTGTCCGGGAACACAGAACTGAATTCTGCGTGTTTTGGATGTACCACTGTGTATTTAAAGTATCTGACACAGGCCTTGCTCCTACATCTGCTTTGATGTGTGATTCAGCAAATTGTCCTCATCTCACATACATACACTCTCATCTATTTCTTTCTCCCTCTTTACTTTGAAGGCTTAGAACTAGAATTCTGTATGCGGCTGTAGGTGTCAGGGAATCAATTTGTTCCAAAAGATTTTAATGCTACTTTTTAAGAAAGGGGTTTTTTTTCAATAGATAGCCCAGTTAGGAGAGGGGCTTACAACACTCTGGGATAGAGCAAAGGGATCCTGTCTACAGAATCTTTTATCTGTCAGGTTTTTAGCTTGATCTGTTTTGTTTGGAATCAGCAACAAAAACCCTGTGTCTTTAATGTAAGATGAGATGACAAGGGGAGAAGGTGGCTAAGGAAAATTAATCACATTGAGACTATTGAGACAATTAAGATTAATTATCCAGTTTCAGACCTGCTTTGTAACTGTGAAACCTTAACATCACTTTGTCAATTTTTTAACTGCCTGAACAAGAGGTGTACTAATTTTTAAAAGCAGTCCTATTTCACTTTCACTTGGTGTCATTAATGTGGATTTTGCTTGTCCAAGTTTTAACTGGATGATGTATGTGTGTTGCAGGGCAAGGATAGGAGGAAAGGACATTTCAGTTATGATTTCTTCCTATTTTACCGACAGTCTGAAATTTTTTATGAGGGCTCACTGTCAGACAGTTGTGCAGTATGTGTTTCTCTTCACACAGATGTTTTCAGCCACTTGTCTCACTTGCTATCCATATTTTTATTGACTTAAAATCTTCTGATTAGATTTTATGAAGCGAACAGTCTGAAACTTTCTGTGCCAGTTCACCCAGATGCATCAGTTATTACAAGACACAGCCATATATTTCCAATATATTACTGGAGTTAAAGACTAATCCTGGATTCCTGTTCCCTTTCACATGTAAATCAAGGTAGTTTGTCTAGAAGACCTCTCTGCCTTGGGTGATGGTTGTCTAAAGAACCATCTCCTTACAAGTTGTTGAATGGATCAAGTGGACAGAGATAATTAACTTAAGTCACAGAGTAAAACAGGAGATACCTTGAGACAGAACTTTGGACTCTTGATTCCAAAATGGTTTTATAGTTCTGATGTCATTATAATTGCCTATATTTTAGTGCAAGCTACATTGTTTGTCTTCTTTTTGCCCATATATTGGTTAAGTCAGGTTTTATTAAGTTATTTTTATGCATGTGCTAAAGCAATTTGGTACTTGGTACATTTTATATACTGAAAAAACAAATAAATACCATTATCTGTAAAAAGAAAGTGTTTGATCATATCAAGTTAATATGATCAACAATGAAAACTTGTATTTCCATATAATAAAATTTAAAACAAAATAGTATAATTTATTACTTAGTTCTTATGCTATTTTAATCCAGTACACACAGTAGACTTACATTACATTACTAGAAATAATTTTCGAGAAATGCATGTGGTATTCATAAAATACCTGACTTGCAAGTGCCTCATAAATTCAGTAACCCTTGTGAGCCACCAGAAAAGCATTATTGGGCTGTAAATACAGAAGATGACAAAATTATGAGGTCAGTTTACATCATGATATAAAAACTGGAGATGATGTGACTCGAATACCATTACTCACATCGTTACCTTTCATTTATAATGGAAAACTGTGATGTTTTTCACAGACAATGTGAAAATAAAATTAATGGTAATTCCATAACTTAGTTCCTTAACTGTTGTTAAAGGCAATTTTAACAAATCCTGTATAAGCAACTAGAAAATATCTAAAACTTTGTAAGCCTACTATAGCTTTGTAGGGAACACATGGAATATTTGAAATACAGCCCCTTTAGGTGTGTGGGTGTAAATGCTATAGTATAAAGTGTTAACACGGTGCATTTGCTGAATGAACAAATAGTTTGTTGTAAAGAGAGGTAAAGAACAGGTCTTGAGTAATTTTTTAAAGTGTACTAGTGATATTTTCTGGGAAATTAAAGGGGACCAATGTGGAAGCTATTGTCCAGTAAATGTAAGTTCTGTCCATAATAAGATAAAAGGATAAGCCAGGAAAGAAAGCCTGTGAAGGTAATGGAAATTCAGTCAATAAAAAGACTCAGCTCAACTCATTGTCCATTGGTTCCTCTGGATAAAGGTCATAAGTCTGCCAAGAATATTGCTCCTGCCATACAAATCACCCCACCTGGTGCTGCTCTGCAAGGCAGAGAACCAGTTAATGAAAGGAGACAGCTGAGTGCAGAGGCTGCAGAGCCAGGAGCATGAGGTGATGTGCGGTGTTCTGGCCCTGGCCATGCAATTCCCACAACTGATGTGCTGCTGCCAGAACTCGGGAATTGCTTTCTTCTCTGCAAATAGGGAGCTGTAACTATCTGTGTTGCTTCTTCCTCCACTGCAAGGACTACGTTTTGCTATATAACCAGCATCTGCTTAGTAAGATTTTGTCCTCCAAACTATTTGTGCATCATAGAAGGCTCACTAAAGGAAATCCTGGAAGATAGTAAGTGTTCTAGAACTTCAGCCATACTGAACTGTGATATGCAGAATTGCTCCCTGAAAAAGATCTCTTGAACCTAATTCATTAATAGACTTTTATAAATTTCTAAAGATGATCTCCAGAAAATTTATTTCTGATAAAAGATTCTTTTTCTGCCTTAGAGAAAGGTTTCAACTTATTAGGAAACCCCTATCTTTGTAAACATTGTCTCACTAGATCCTGTCTTGGCATCCTACTCAACTCTTCCCAAACTACCAAATAAAATTTGTTCCTCTTGTTCAAACAGCTGTTCCCCAGAAACTGCACTAAAGTAGAGCACAAATATTTCAACATTTAATTGAGTATCCTTTCACAAGAAGTATATTTTACTTAAATAATTTATTGCCAAATGAGCACGGCAAAAAACAAATTTTGAATTAGGTTTTACCCAGATGTTTCTTTTTCAGTTTCTTCTATCTAAAATTAGCTGATAAGGCCCACAGCCTCTGACAAATGATTAAGAAACACTTACCTCCCTTCATGTGGGCTTGGTATGAGCTGACTAAAGCAGGTTGTCTTGTCATTGTAACCTACATTTGTTAAGTCAGGTTGATTGGGATGTCATCATTATTCTTTCTGCTACAATCAAAAAAAACTAAACACAATCAACCCAAAGAAAAGTAAATAATATTTTCATCCATTTTATGGTAAATGTTATAGATCTGATATTTGTCACTACAAAATGTTTCAATGATATGGAGAGTGGTGTGTTTGAGAAGACAATAACTTTTTAAAGAAATTGGTTTTTTTACCTTACGGAAAAGAACAGAACCCAAATCCTCAGTTGCTACTTTACCCAACAATGCAATTTTCTTATTTTTGTAAAGATATCCATGCATAGCACTTCAGGTAATGAATCATGAAATGCATAAACATGTACCTTTAACTAAAACTATCTTTTAATTAGATTCAAACTTGATGACTGGTAAAATTTAGGTATGTTAGTTATAAATTATATGTAAATATAATGAACCCCTCTAACCACTCTGTTGGTTTTAGGGAATAAATTATTTCTTTCTCTTCCTTTGAAATTTTCTTCTAGAGAAGTTTTTTTTTAGAACCTATCGTTACCATATTTATTGCCATTATCATGGTATCTGAAATTTGCATAATTTCCATAATATCAGTGATTCCAGCATAAAAACACATCAGCTCTAAATTTTCAAATATTAAAAGTATCTTCAGCCATGAGACTACCATTCAAGTACTCAAATCCATCCCAGATGAAAACTAAACATTCCAATAGCTGGTGCATGTGTTATTATACCATTGAGAGGTTCTGTAAAATTAAACTCACCTAGGAAATGGTGCAGTAAAAGAGGGATTGTAGCTATAACATTTATTTGCACTACAACAGAACTTCTCCCTCATGCAGGGTGTGAAATTCAGGCACAAGAGGCCTTTGTATTTCCATGCAAAGGTTTGAATAGCAGAATAACTTAGATAAGAAGCACATTAAAGACTGAGTTTTTCAAACAAAGCACATATTTATTCTTATGATTCATTATAAGATCATACAACACCATTACTTCTGCAAAGCAGACAATAGTGCATTATGAAGTAATATAAAATTACACAAGAGTTGTCAAAACAAGTGAACAAGAACTATGTATCACAAAATGTACTTTGGTTTTTATTTTACTTGTTCAGTTACTTGCCCACAAAATAGAGTAATTTGCAGTAGATCTCCCAGTTGTTAATCTGAATTAGCGAAGTTCTGCTGCATTTGTCGGGCAGTAATGTGCATGAAAAAGAACACGACAAAAGAAGCAAATGACACAGGAACCATCTAATTGAAGAGGTTACATGATTTTTTAATCATGATGCTAAAAAGCTAAGTTGCAGAAAGGTTCTGGAGGACCACGTGGCTAGCAATCCAAGAACAACTATCTTTCTTTTTCTTTTTTTTTTTAGCTTCAGGACTTACTGAGAATAATTTTATTGGTTGCACACTTTTTTTGGATATTCCTGGGTCATTCAAACAAAGGCCATGCTTATATGTAAAGATGGAGAATAGGCAGTAAAAGATTTTGCCTCTCAGATATGTCAGATTGAAAGGACAAGATCCCCATTCCCAGACTGTTGCAATCTCTCTTTCCATGCTCAGCTGAGCTGTTGCTACGGCCCTTTACCCCTGTGGCTTTTTCCAGGGCATCTCCAGTGTTTGTGGGTGACAGGTTGCTTTGGTCCAGCCACAAGCCAGCACCAAAGGTCTTAGTCCATCTTCTGAAAACTCTGAGAGCCTTGGGAACTGCACAGAACAGTCAGATGCTGTTGGTTGCTGATTATGGAAAAAGTCATAAGTTGCAAAAGTTGATTGCAACATGACTTCTTAGCCATTAGATGCAGGTGCTTCCTGAACTGGTAGAACAGTAAAATATAATTTCTTTTAAAAAAATTATTTAATTGTTAGAAATATGCCAAAAAATAAGTCCATCCTACCTAACAGACACTTCATTAAATGTGAAAATCCATTTGATTCACTGATCAGTGACTATCTAATGTGGTTACTAGAATTTACTTGCTCAGGTTAGATTAACACAAAGGAATTTTGACACACCTTTGCAAATTCATTACTTCCAATGTATACAGCTGATCTTCTGATAAATGAATCACAACTATCAAGGAAGAAAGAGCTAGTACCTGTCTTACATCAGGTGTTAAAACACTGGTTTTCTCTACTTGTGCCATTTATATTGTTAGTGAATATCAAGACTATAATCTAGCCAGCAAGCTAACAGTGATGATCTAAAGGTTTAGTCTTTAAGTAAATGTTCCTTCCATTTAACGGAAGATATGATAGCAATTTCATATATTTGACTACAAAACCAACTAAATAGCAAAATATATTAATTACTAAGCTGTTAAACCTCCAAATTCAGATCATTCATATTTTTAGATGTAGATGACTGTGTATGGTTTTAATAACCTTCACAAAGGTATCATTTCAACTTTGATAATGAAAGAATAACTTAAAGAAAGAAAGCATTAACAGGTCAGATTTTCAGCAAACACCATGATTATAGCGTACGTCCCTGTAGTAGCACCTAACCTTATCTAAATATCTTGTTTGATAAGTAGAATTCACATCTCCTTCGTTATCCTTGAATCCAGTCTAGCACCCCTAAGATAGTTCATTTAGAGATTTAAGACTTTAAGAGCAGATTCAAGTGTTCCCTGCACAGTTGCACTTGTACTTTTTATGATCTCATAGACAATTAAATTATTTAGCTTTTAAGGAGGTCTCTGCCTCCATTTGAAGTGCAGTGATTGGCAAAATGGACTTGCTGAAGTGGTTTGGAGGAAGGGAAAAGGCATTTTCTAAACATGCTTGTGATTTTCTCAATCTTAGTGCTAGGAAAAAAAGAAAGTTCCTGTAAGGCATACAGTAAATGAAGATATTATGTATTAGGGATGGAATGAATCTGTCACTTTGACGGATTGTGAGGCAAAGAACAGATTAACAGATTACTCATAGTCAGAATGCAGCTCACTGTGAAAAATGTGCAGGAAATGATAAGTGTTGCTTTGTGCTGATTTAATGATATCTTGAAATTACAGTAGCACTCCAGGAAAATAACACAATTTTTGCTCATGGCTTCCTTTTCTTAAAAAAATCATCAATGTATTTCCAGATTGCCCTTAAATACTATTCAAAATAGAACTTTCAATTCATGCAAAGTCATAGGAAGATATATATTTATGTTATTTTTCAAGATTTTTGTTAAAATATGCATTCAAAAATACTTTATTTTTATGGATAAGTATACTCTGTATTCTTCTGGTAGTATATCTTCTGCTTCTGTGAGCTCACTCAGTTTTTCATTTAAAAAATGCTGGTTTCCCCACCTGGAACTGAGTAGCACTGAACAGTTATTGAGGTATAAATTAATACTAAATTCATGTTAGTTTATGGAATTTTTATGGAAAAACACATTTTCAAGAACTTGAATTGTTTAAAGCATTTTAAATACAATAATGGACAAATTAAAGGTCAGGTGATTTCATAATTATTACAGTCATATGTAGTGGCAGGACCTGAAATTAGTTTCAACATGTTTTCAAATAATAATTGCATTTTGTACATACATCAAACTAATCTCATTATTAATAGCCTACAAAAGTCCTTGCTTCACTACTGAAGCTATTGAAGAATTTATTTCCCCATAACCCCAAACCTCCCACCATGCATACAGGATTAACATGTGACAAAGCAGAAACAAAAGAGGTGTGTGTAGGTAATGTGGCTTAAGTTACACATGTGCCTGAAGCTGATGAGATATGGAAATAATTGAAAATTCACATTTTTTAATCTAGAGGAGCCTAACCAGCAACTCATGTTCCAAAAGAGATTTGGATCAGGGAATAGATGAGGGGTTTTACAAAGCCAGGTGACTTTTTAGTAATTTATCTAAGAACAGAGATAGTCTCTACTAAACTTTCTTAAATAGATAAAATTAAAAACAGGAGGAAATTAAATCTCTGTCTTAGCAGAACTGGATCATGCTTTAGATGGGAGCTGGCACTCTGCATTCAGTGCACCATGGTAAGATATCACTTATGCACTTTTAGCATTTGCAGCAGGATTTGCTTCACATGATATTAAATATTCCTAATACAGCAGAAGTATGCACTGAGATTTAAGTTGATAGCTACACAAGATGTCAGGAATTGGTCCTTTTTTTTGTTAAAATATTTTTACAGTTGATTCATACATTGACATTTTCTGGCCATCCACAGTTAGTCAAATAATCCACTGTAAAAATACAGTTCAGCAAATGTGCTTCTCTTACTTCACCCAGGCACAAGTCCATTCTCCTGTTGAGTTCATAAAAATTCACTAAGTAGATGCAGTTAAATACAATCTTTTGTGCTTTTAGTGATTGCACCCTTCAGGTGCTGAATAGATTGTCAATCTGATGTGTTCGTAATGGCACAAAACTAATGCTAGTTTTTCATTCCCTGATTTGATATAATGGAGCCCTTGCCTTGCACTTCTGCAGTAGACTACAAGGCTGAGCAAATATTCCTTTTAATTTTGGTATAGATTGTTGGACAAAATCATACTAAAACTTTGAAGCATTTCAATCTTTTCAATAAAGTGGATTAAATGATCACATTGATTTAAGTAATACAAATTAAATGCAATCCAAAAGAAATGCAATAAAGTATGCTATCTCAAGACAGTGCAATATTAAAAATCTTTATTCTAAGTGATTTGACATTTTCTCAGTCTCCCAGTCTGCAAAAGTATCTGTGAAAAAATCAAAGTATGAAAGGTGTTCATTAAGATTTCAGTGAAAAACTTCTGATTCTAAGGATTTCTGTTGATGGTAATAATTTTAATACATTGTCATTGATAAGTGCTACTTAATAAAGCATCACTAATTTTCTCAACAGACTTTGCTGATGGAGGCCTTTTTTCTGCAAAATTTAACATACTGTCATAAAACTGAAAATTATGTTCATAAGTCAAAAGCATTCTTTTGCTTTCCATCACAATTTAGCTGTCATGTGACATTTCACTATATGAGCACTATTATCTGCAAGTATTTTTAAATAATTTTTAAGTAATATTTTTTTTAAGAAAAATGTAACAAGAGTATATTTGCATTATATTTTGGTGTGGAGAATAGCTTTCAGAATAATGAAGAAATTTGGTGCAAGCCCTAAAGGTACTTGATACTGTTGAGTGTGTGTGGAACCTATTCTGAGCCCTCCTACAATGCAGCTCACAATGTCAAAATACAATATTTGGCATTCCACACTGTTATCAGGAAACTTTAGATGGTTTATTGCACATTCATTGTATTGATTACAGCTGGAGGCATTGATAGCATAAATAGAGTGGTTTTAATTAGTCAGAATGTGTGATTAGCTTTTCTGCTTTAATGAGATAAACTAGCTTCTTTAATAAAAAAAAATATATTCTTTATTCACTCAGAATAAAACCACAATAAACAGGAGCACAGACCACAACCTGTGTTTCTCAGAATATTGTCAAGTTGCGTCCATGCTAGTCCTTGACCTTTTTGTCAAGGTCAAACACATTTTTCAGGATGCTTTGTTAAAATTCACTGAAACCCTCTGTCCTACACATACACACCCATGCTTTAGTTGCTTCCTCAAAGCAACTGCAGATTTTACTATGGAAAGTTTGGTGTGACTGCTCAGCTGCAGCATCTGTCAGAATTCCCACTGTAAACCTGCTCCTCAGAAGTTTATCCACCAACTGCCAGCACTTAATCTCTAGTGTAATTTAACCAGGAAGATTTCAGCACTCATGAGATTTTTTTTTTTAAATTATCGTCAAGATTTTAGGAGGTTAATTTAGACTTTGCTAAATAACTTACAGAAGTAGTAAACCAGTTTTTAATACATATTGTGTAAAATGTTTTATCCTATAAAGTAATCCTAAATCAGCAATGAAACCCTAATGCTGTAATGTTTTGATTGCGTATCTTGGTGGGAGGGGGTTGAAGAGCAAAACTATTTCTTTTTCTTGGACACTGAGAGAAAAAATATTAACTGAATCAAGACTGTCTTAATAGGAAATATTAAACTTTCCAACACATCTCTGTTGCTTCTGTCATTGATAAAAACTTCTTTGCCTCCTTCTAGAACCATCAAAATCATTAGGTCTTACACTTGCACCTCCTAGGAAAAAGTAATCATTCATTTATTGAGATACATCAAAATAAGTACGAATATGAAACTGAACACTTTTATATAATACTTGACTCAAATAAATGAAGGATAAAATCAAAGATAAAATCACCCAGCTACTCAAAAAATCATCCCGTCTCTGATTCCTCAGACTTAATATTTCATGCAGATCTTCCAGATATGAGACTTCAAACTAAAATTCATCAGTTTCCTGAGTAGTAAAACCTATCAATATAGCACAAATACTGGTTTAACAACATATTATTATCTTGTTCCCTCATTGTTTTTTTAAGTGAATTGCCTCTTTCTTTTACTTGGAGGTAATTACCTTACTATCTTTCTTCCCTTCTTGCTAACATCCTCTATGCTTTACAGGTACTATTTTCTTTAGGAATTCCCTGATATATGTTTCATATGATAAACACGAATCTTTAAATGCTTCTGGTTTACGCCAGACTGGTAGAACTGCGTATGTACTCTAAAGCTTTTATATTTTGTAACTGTGTTTGTTGGTCTAAGATAATTCTCTGTAGAAGTGAGCACTGTCTCTCTCTCCTTGCACTTTTGTTTCAGCAGTTGTCCCAGCAGAAATTTTCCAGTTCTTCTCTGGCTCTCAAAAGCTGCTACCTTTTGCAAAAGCTGTAGTGAATGTGGAAGGAAAGGTACCTTGGGAAGCAGAGGTGTAGATTAGCACTCACAGTACTTCCTTACCTTCCCTAAATTTGATGCAGTTTCTCTGAGAGATCACCTTTGCCTTTGCTGACTTTGTGTTTCAGTGCAATTTTAGGGAATCAGCTGCTGCTTTCTGCTGTCAGCCACATCCTGTGAGCATGGTCAGATTCTCATGATTATGGTGGATGATTTTCAGGCAGATCAAACCACACACGAAAGGGACAGGAACAGAAAATATATCATGCTACCAGGTAGCAGCCTGCATTTAACTGTTATTCTTAAAAACTTCTGAAGCTTTGGTGCAGACAAAGAGCCTTTGGCTGCATTCAGGGAAGGCAGAAATGGTGACAATGACAGAAATAATGAGAAGTCCAGGCAAGCACATGGCTGCATGCATTGGTTGTACCAACTCCCACTGGCTTAGCTGAACAGCAGAAGAGAAGGATTGGCTGTGAAGTTGGCCATATATGTAAAAATAATATGATGCTGTAAGAAAATTTCAAAGCATGTTTTTTACATTTTGACATGATGGAAAATTCAATATCTCTTCCTTTAAATCTGCCATACTACTTGCTGGATTTCTACACCAACTGTTCTGTTTCCTGAGGCGGAAAATTAGTTTTTTTCCATTTTGACTGCAAACAGATAGGTGGTTGTCCCCAGATTCAACCCAGATTATGCACACATGCCAACAGGAGATGATATAGAATCAATAACAAGTCCAAAAGTAGCAGAAAAACTAAAAAAACCCCACAAAAGCAGTCAGGATATTTTAGCAATTGCACCAGATGACTGAGCCTTGCCAGATTTCTCTGACAGAAGTAACTTGTACCTGAGATCATGAAGGCTTTCCAGAAGATACAAGTGTATTTCCTATTTCCTTGGTGTTGGACAATCAAGTTGAGACAATTACAGTCTGGAATGTAAAGACATCTGCCAAGCTTTGGAAAAATGTATCCCTTTTAGACAACGCCATGGATGTTGAAGTTACCTCTACAGCTCTGGCTAATCTCCCCAGCCTGTAGCACAAATTCACATGCATAATGCTTTTGTGCCAGCTGTTAGAACAGCCAGACATAAATTGAATTAATCCCAAACCAAGTTTAATTTACTCTTTAGAGCTGCACTGTTCCCATCAGCTTGAAGCAAACATATGGGAATTTATCCCCTTCCATACCTCTTGCCTTGCAGGGAAATGGGTTGGTCAAAAATGTTGGATCTGGTTCTATCAAAATGAGATGATTCAGTGAGGTCCCTCAAATTCTGTGTTCAAGTGTTGACTTGCAGTTTTTCAGCCTAGTTAATTATGATATGGAAGTTTTAATGTGTCACAGCTCTTCACTGCTGGAGAGGAGAGGATGGGGTCTTAAGGAAATGCCAGCTATGCACAGTGTGCAGAGATTAATTTCAAACATGAAAAGAATTACAAGACATGGTCACCTGAACAAAGAAAGTCTTTGTGACATACATGTGTCCTTCCAGGGCTATCTTTCTCTGATAGATACTATAACATGAGTTATAGTATATAGTATATAGTATATAGTGACTTTGTCACTGCACTGCAGTTTAAAATAAAAAACTGTGACAATAATAATAATAAAAACAGCTGTTCTGTTTTCCTTTCTCTGAGCTTTAAATATCAAAGATAGTGCTTCATAAAGTGGGGTACGTGAAAGGAACATTGAGCTTTGTGTGAATGTATGATAGCATGAAAATAATTTTTAGAAGCTATGACACTAGTGTCCAGGAGAGACATCATTTGTCCATCAATAGAAGAAAGTGCTCTTTCCTCTGTGATGAAGATCCTATCAAAATCTTTTTCTTTACAGAAGTAAAATAGATATAGGACATCTGTGATAAGAGTCCTCTATATTGTCTTGCCAGTAGGTAGAATCATGTTATGTTCAATAACAATTTTTTTCTATTACATGCAAGATTTTATAATTTTATTTATATAATAGGAAATAGATATAAAGAATTATTTATATTATATTTGCCTAAGAATGTTTTCCCCCTATATCAACAACAACATTCAGACTCAATCCAGAGTTTCCTCTTCAGAAAACTGTTAGTGGCACCCATTTCCCATCTCAGCTCTAACTCACCACCCATCCAGACAGGGAATGTTACACCATGTTCTGTGTCACCCTATTGCAGGGGCACCAAGCACTGCCAAGTCAGTAGTAACCAAACCAAACACTTCTTGTGATTGTCTTTAAGCATCTTTCTTTAGAGGGGGGTAAGGATTTTTAATCAAATTGACTCCACAGGTTGTTCATTCCAAGCCTTTATTCTTCAGAAAAGGACTGATGGGTCCTTCAGAGGATAACTCTGTGCATTACGGATCACACCTCCTGCACACCCTGTGGTGAGAGAGCCACAGCAGCTGAAATCTGAAAAGCAAACCTGACTTAAACCACAGATTTTAAAGTGAACAGAACAGGTGAAAAGGCTAAAGAAGGAAGAAGCCTTAACATTTAATAATTATATTAACTGTAAAGTTTCTTTTTATAATAATAAAATCCAGCTTGATTTTGTTTCAGAACACTTGACAACCTGCAATTTCTTTTGATTTTTATTTTTTTAAATAATCAAAATAATTAGAAAAAAATGGAACACAAACTCTGTTTTTATAAATGGTATTTTGATTTGTATTTTTCAGGGACTGGTTAAATGAGTCTAGTCCCCATATCATTCCTGGAAGCCAACAACTAGAAGTGAACACTGAATCTTCAACAAAACAGAGAACTCCAGGTAGGAATTTATGAAGACAGTGAAAAGAACCTGGGTAGAAAGACACTTATAAATGTCCTTTCTGTAGTAGTGCTGGTACTGCCTTCTCATAGTTTTCTATCCTACTACTTTTTGGTTTCAAGTTCCTTTGTTTATATCTCAGCTCAAGTTAGCAGAGCTTTCCATAGAGTATTATTTGCCTTTGCTAGAATAACACAGTTGCTGTTTCCTGATGTTCTGGCTCTATACAGACTAACTCATAAAAAATGCATTTTATTTGCTAAAAATGAGGAATTTATGCTAATGGAGATGGCAAACTTAGGTAACAAAGAACACAAAGACTAAACATTCTTATTCAGGGGCATGATTATACTTGCATAAGAGATATTTCTCTTATGAAGAAAAACTGCAGATTTAGCTTTAAATGAAATCTTAGTGTGATTTCCTGAGAACTGTTGTCACCAGAGTTACAGGCTTTCTCTTATTAATGGTGTTTGCTTAGAGAATGGTAAAGACCTTAACTGAAACTGGAAAGTCAACAACAGAATAAAGAAAATACCTTGTTTTCCTCAAATGCCCTTTTTCTTATCAGTTGTCTTAGGAAACAAGGTAGAAGAATCATCATCATAGAGTATCATAAAATGCTTTGGGATGAAAAGGACCTTGGAGTGCAGTTCCAACCCCCCCTGCCATGGACAGGGACACCTTCCCCTCAACCAGGCTGCTCGAGGCCAGGTCCAACCTGGCCTTGGGCACTTCCAGGATAGACATTTACATTTTCCTTCAGGTCTTAGGAATTCACTGGAAGCTCTCATAAATCTGACCCCTGTATTCTGGCTGTCCAAGGGGTAAAGACATCTCAGTGATTTACTGTCTAAAATAAATTATGCTACTCAAATTGGGAACATTTTCACAGACGTATACTTGTAATTGTTTGTGACAGCAAAATACAATTTTTCTGTCAGGAAGGGACCTTGCTTTGAAGACTCAAGTAATATGTTGTGTTAAGGGTCCTAAATAAGCCAAACAGAATTGAATAGTCATCCTTGAGCTATAGGCACACTGCATAAAGATTCATGAAACGTCCCAGAGAACGTTTTTCATTAGTACTATGAAATCCAAGGCTTGTTGCAGTAAACCTATAATTTTTGTACATTTTTAAATTGTGTTATTATCTTTAAAAATCTTTAAAAAATAAGTATATCTGTGAATTTTTTTTTCTCCTGTTATCCACACTAGAATTTCCAAACTGTTTTGTGAATTGTTCCTAAATTTATTTTCCTTTAAGTTGAAATATTTTACATCATGTGCATATGTACATACTGTATTTACATCATGTGCAATATTTACATCACGTGCATCATGTACATACTGTGACTGCATATTTGGAGAAGAGTAATTTTCTATATACCATAGCTGTTTATTTTAGCTTTTTACTTTCGTAACTTCATTCTGTCAAATTATGACTCATCTATATGTAGGATGTTTGTAATTTTGATAACTTCATGCAGAAACTTTTCTATCTCCAGATACTCAGAAAAACCCTCTGTAATGAAGTGATCATTTCTCCAAGAAATAAGAGAGAATGACAAAGCCATTCCATGACCTTCCCTCCCCAGATAGGACAGTTTGGATTTTTTCTGAACTACTGGACACCCATCTCTATGAAAGTAGCAGAGAAGCTGCAGTGCTGTGTGGTAAAGGCCTGTCAGATGACATCATCCCCATCAAACATTAGAATCTGGGTATTTTCCTAGATACCTTGGTTTAAAAAATATCCTGATAGACCATGGCGACTAGATGGTTTGGAGTATCATTTTTGAGAGAGGTGCTAAATAAATTGTGTCCTGTGATACATCTCAAGGACTCTGGGAAAAGCTTTTTGTTCCTTATTCACTTCACTCGAGGTCAGTTATTTGTGTGGCAAAGGAGCTGGTTCATTACTGACAGTTATATAGCATGTCTGAACAACAAACTGAATGCTCAAATCCATTCTAGAAAATTCTGCTGCCCTGCTTAGCCTCACCTTTTTTTGATTTTTTATTATCACATTAGAAAATTACTTAATTCTCATGTTGGGAAGTGTCCCAAGATTATTTACTCTGTCTGTGCAGTTTTCAAGTGTTCCAAGTATCACAGGATCAAAAGCATAGAATCAGCACTGAAAATCTGCAATAAGTCAAATGTATTCCAGATAGGAATTTTAGCTAAAAGTATCCTTAAAGAAAAATAGTATAGTATTAGTAAATTAATAAATATTTTTCAGTTTTTATATTTAAAAAAAAATCTTTAAGTTGACGCTTAACTTTGGGGGAAAAGGTGACTCCTTTCTAAGAAAGCATTTCACTCTGTAGTTCCTTTCTTAACATTTGCACCATCCATTAGTTAAATGGTGAGATGCAATGAGAAGTACCATTCACCAGGTTCCCCATTACAATAAGAGGAAAATTTAGACTCATAAATATGATAAATTTCCATAGATTTTTCCATTTGCCCATTCCATTGGGCACTGATGTTTCTGAGGTATAGATAGATTTGTTTATCTTGACATAACAATAAAATCTCCACATTAAGTGACAGTGACAGAGCTATAAATGCTCTGGAACTTACTTTATGGTATCTTGGTCTTAAGACCAAGGGAGAAGGTTATAAAAACTCTAGAAACCACACAGTCTTCTTTTTTTGGGCCACAGCTGCTGACAATACTCATATGGTAACCCTGCAGTACATAATTACAGGATAGATTTGAGCACTGTAGTTCAACGTTCAAGGATCATCTTGGAGAAAATATCAGCAGTGCTGTTTCCACCACACCATCTGCTGACAGCTGATCCAGTGCACTTCCATCAGCATCAGAATAAGATCCATGTATCTTAAAGTGAGATTTGCTACAAGATGTTTTCTAATGTTAAAAATCTAGAATATGATAAAAATACATTTCTGTGAAAAAGGAAAATTTCCCCTGTGAAAAGGAAAACTATTTATTTTAGTTCTCCAGACTGTAGTGACTATGTAAACACTGTTGACATAATCCAAATAACAACACAGTTATTTGTACATTCATTTCTGAGTTCAGAAAAAGCTGCCACATGCCTGTCCTGTTCTTTATTGTCTGGGTTTAGACATCTTGATCAAGTCTTTCTCCAGAAAAATAATAGCTCTCGTGATTTCAGTGGGACAGCATTTCATTTAATATAACAGGTATTTACAGGTACTAGCTACCTTCAGTCTTCTTTCAGCTCAACAAAAAACCACTCATCCCTCTGTAATGTATATCACAGACCTCAGCTTTCATTTAAAGTCAAGTTATTTTCTCACTTAAAATACCATTTAATTTTTTAGTGACTTAAGAACAAAAGCTTTGATTTTGCTTTCACCATGAGATGCAATTTAAACTGCCAAGAGTTGTTTTCATGCAATTCTGTGCACCTTCAACCCCAAACGTGTGGGTGCTGACAACATGAACAATGATGGAAATTTCCCTTGAAAGTGACCTGTTGATCAGTTAATTTGGCTGCAAGCACTTCTTTCCTATATATGGTCAGGCTGCCCAGAATGTACCACTTGAAACAAGAAAGGCACCTTCTAACACAACCATTACATACTATTGGAGTCCTTCAGAAGAATATCACTTAATTTAAGTAGTACTTCTATTTAGGAAGAACAGCAGTGAGTTTTCATTTGTCTGCTCAGAACTGAATACTCCATGCTGCCATTGGAAATTTGTTGCAACACCAAAAATGCCTTATAATACATTTGGGGTCCTGTGAGCTGCTAAAAGAAAAAAAGCCTGACTAAAAACAAGATAGGTGTAGAAAACTAAGTTCTCCTTTTGGTGACATGAAAATACATGCAGGGAATTATTGATATAAAGGTATAAATCCAGCTAGTCCTGGATGCAATATAATTTTGATTTGGTATGAATTCAAAGCACATGGGGAAAGAGGCATACTCTGATGGGTTCTTATTCCTAACTCAGACTAGGGAGTATATTGAGTGGCCAGTTCCAAGGTATAAAGGGAGGGACATTAAGCTTAGGGGAGAAAAGAGAATAATTTTGAAGTGATGCATAGGCACTGAAAAGCAAAATAATAAAAGGAAGAATGCAGTGGAAAGAACAGCATGGTTTCAGGTGAAATTGTAAGGCTGTGTGAGGGAGTGAGGTGTGAACACCATTTGTTTGTGTACTGTGATCTGAAATGGAGAAAAAGGCATGCAGCTCTTCACCTTCTTTCTGCACTGCGTCACTTTTCCCAAGAGCTGTCCAAACAAAATATCCCAGTTAACCTCATTTAGTTTCCTAGGCCTGATGAAGCACCCACAGCAGGAAGGGAAGCAATTTGGAGGGAAACAATTTGGCTTTACCTTCTTATCTTTGGTTAGAGTGAAAGACAGTTTCTTCCTGATGGTATTTATTACATGCTACTGAGTAAACAAAACTGAAATCTATTCTAAAAGGACAAAGTACACACTTCAGTATGCATCAAATGCACCAGCCTACTTTCTGGTCTCCAGATAATGTAACCTATATATTGCTGTGTGATCCTGGCTGCAAATAGACTCTGAGAGTTGTGAAACCACTGCCATTTGCATAACAGGCCATTACTTATCATGGAGCTTTAGGGCATGCAAAGCACTCAGTATTAGCAGGCTGAGTATGGGATGAACATTTATAATGAAATTCAAGATACAGATTGTATTCAACTGTGAATTATCTCCTATCAAAAAGCTGTAGATCATATGACTTAAATTTATCTTATATGAAAGACACACAGGTTCAGAAAAGAAGCTATAATATATAAAGCATCTGTAAGCAAAACCTGTAGAGCTTTATCAGCGTATTTTAGACTAAAGATTCATTTC
This sequence comes from Pseudopodoces humilis, assembly GCF_049639895.1. Lineage (NCBI taxonomy): Eukaryota > Metazoa > Chordata > Aves > Passeriformes > Paridae > Pseudopodoces > Pseudopodoces humilis. The sequence continues at coordinate 12,462,787 of NC_142212.1, read as the reverse complement.
TGTTACCTGAAAACTTTCTTGCATTTTATACAACTTTAGACAAGTTAGATTTAATTTTTTTATTGTCTGGAAGAATCTTTTTTCCTCTCTGATATTGAAAGATCTTTTGCACAGATTTACCTATCCTGGATTTTTTGGTGACATATTGGATACCAGATATCCAAATTCTTTCATTCTTACAGACATTAAGTATGCACTGACTGTCTTTGTTCAAGCTAAAAAATTATTAAGAAGGTTATAGAGGAAAATACCATTTAAGAATACTTTGATTCACTATTAGTAAAGGTACTTTTGATGAACTGCTCCACTGGACTTTGAAAAGTCCAGTTGTTAAGCAAACTCCAGCTGAACTCATTTCACCTCAGCTAAGTACAAGTCTTCAGAAGTGTAATAAAAAAGCGTTGCTGTTATCTTGAAGGCAACAATTCAGAAGTCAGAAGATTATACATTTGAAAGAAAATATCTCACATCTGACAGAAAGATATTGCCATGTTGTATGTTTGAGGGAATATGAGTGACTTATTCTTACTTTCTCAACTTCACACAGGTGAAGATCACCTCAGTGCTGAAGAAGATGAGGAAGTTTTGACTCTTTTGTATGATCCCTGTCTGAGCTGTAACTTTGATCCAAATTCCAGGAATTACTATGAATTGGTATAGTCAGAACATCAGAGGATATTATTTTGTATTCATAGTATCTTCTAACTTCTTGCAAAATCTGACTGAGCCATATAATTTATTATGTAACTTAAAACTCAAATTAAACAATAGTTTTGCAACCAAATTAATATATTTGGCAAACAATGTCTTATTTTTATAGCTTTGTATTAAATTGTAATGTAGTGGAAGATCACATAGCATAAAAGTTCCTTGTGTCTAAGACAGTTATTTACTAGTCTAATTTATTTCAAATATTCACAGGTTCCATATGAAAACAAATGAAGCTGGTTGGTGGTGTTTATGTGCAAACCATGGTTTTACTCAAATGAAAAAAAAGACAAAACTGTGTTTATTGTGTATTTTTAGTTGGTGTGAGATGCTGAGGCTATCAGCTACCATCAGCTTTACTGCTGTAACACAGGGCTGGAGAGTGGTGAGGGATTAGTCCAACAGTCCAAAACTGGAGTCTTGTTTCAGGTAAGGCAAGGAGGTGTTTATGTGATTCATGTGGCAAGCTGTGCTCAGAGGGCAGGTCCAACATGTTTGTATGAGTTTCTCCATTACACCTTGAAATAAAATAATGCAATTCATTTAACATATCTGTATTGGGTTTCAGTGCAGTTTTCAGTGAGGGTTCTAAAGTTCCAAGTTGGAGTTTTAAATTGCCTGCGTCACTGTGCATTTTGCTTTTATGGTATGTAGAATAACTCTACTGATCACAGAGAAAGAATACAGATAAAAAGCAGAATATATGTAGCATTTGAAAATGAAATCACTATATAAAATTAATCAAATACTGTGCATGTACTTTGTTTTATTTATTCATGGATTTATTTATTATGTTCATGCATACTGTGTACTGTACTTTGATCTAAAATCCAGTTAACCTGACCCTGATGTTTCTGGCTGCTGCTCAGCTGAGCTGTGCCCAACATTCCCAGCCCCAGAGCAAGTGCAGTGCTGCTTGCCAAGAGCAGCCCCAACCAACAGGACACTTTTCTAAAGGATAAATAAATTATTAAAACATCAGCTGCCAGATATAGGAGAAAAGGTGTTGCTTAGGAGCTGTCCATGACACAAGAAGTCCAAGGAGTTTTGTTTTAATGGAGTTGAGTCAGTGGAACAGCTTTGGAGTCCACCAGTTCAGTACATAACACTTTCCTGGAGACAGCTGAAGGGAATGTGAAAGTCACGTGGCAAAACTGATCTATAGCATTTCTGGTGACTTTTATTCTAAGTTTCTACTTGATTATATCCAGTGCTATCCCACTGTAATTATTTTCAAGCTGACTACTCAGTGAATTTTTAAGAATAATGTATTTGAATGTCATAAGGCGAGCTTAGTAAGCTCACTGCAAGTGATTTAAAATTATATCCCTGTAAATTATATGTAATTGTAGATCCCAGTTAATGAATATCCTAGAATCAATTGAAAATACAGTTGTTAATAGTGGCTTGGCATAAGATCAGCTTGTGTATTTGGCTCTGTGGCAGGTACAAACATATCATCACAAATTGATTCGAGGAAGAGTAGCACTGAAATCCACAGGAAGACAGATACTGCACTGAGATAATTTACTTACCCCGCCTTAGCCAGAAAGATTTGTACCTGTTCTTGCTAATGCCATAATCAGTTCAAAAGTTCAATGAAATCATAATTTTGACTTTCAAAAATCAGATGTTGGCTTCTACATGCCTGTGCATATCTGGCCATTTTAGCATCAATTAGTGATCAGGACCACATTCCCTCTGTGTGTGGCAAGGGTATTTAAAATATGTTATCAATTCTCTTTCATAGCCACGTCTCACAGGAGAGGTTGGGTGCTCCAGGGCACCACTGTGAGTCCAGGCTGAATCCCTGATGCATCTGAGACAGCCACTCCCTTGGGGGGAAAGAACCAACTAAATACTGGCTGCAAACTGGTGTCAGAGGGGTTGTCTGCCCGCGCCTGTCTGGGTGGATGTGCTTGTCCTGGCTTCACAGCAGGCAGTCACTAACCTGTCACACACAGAAGTGCACCAGTAGGCATCCAAAGCTTGGGCAAAAGGGAGTCCTTGGAGAATCCACACTCTTATCCCTGCCTTTAATGAGCTAAGGAGTCAGGTAAGTAGTGACAGTAGGTTCAGGGTGAGTCTGTTGTTCCCAGTTCATAGTCAAGTACAAATAGGATCTGTTTTCTTGTCATTAGCACAGTAGTATTTTATAAGTAAGCTGTTGTAACCTGCTTTTCAAAATCAGCAGTTTAGGATCCTTGCCCTTTGTGTTCTAGTTAGCAGCTTTATGTCTTCGCCATCCATGGGGATTGATTGCTGTGATGCTGTGAATAACACCTCTGGCTTGAGCAGCACCAGAGGCTCACAAGGACTCTGAGTTTTGCTCACAATGTTTTTCTTAATCATCATCCTGTGAACCTCAAACTAAACCACTGCTGACATGCAGCAGGTGCTTTGTTGAGCCGATTTGTCAAAGCCAGCAGTTATGGCAAGTGATGAGGAACACAGAATTTGCTCTTAGCAGTCATGTGCAATGTTTGAGCCCATGAGAATCACACAGTTCTCACTAGAGCACGCTTTCCAACAGGTGTCTGGGCATAAAGTTTCAGGTTAATGAAACTGCAGGGATTTATTCTACAAACTTGGGATCAGTTATGATTTTTGGGAACAGAAATTTTGAAATGTGGTGAATTTTAGTAAGGCTTCATTAATGTTCCTTGGACCTGCATTAAAAATAGAGGAATTGAAGTTAGCTTGGCAGAGCTGCTGGAGTCAGCAGATCACAAGTCAACCAATTGGTCTCTCAGGCCTTTCTATGTTCCTTACACATTTGAGATGTAACTGATATCTCTGCTTTGTTTCTGCTTGCTAAGAAACAGTCAACCAGCTTTCAGATAGTTCAGAAGACAGAAGAAAACTTTAAGACACATTTTATGGTTTTAAAACACAGCCCAGAGCAGTGTGTTTCTATGTTGCTAGAATAATTCTCCTAATTTCTCATTCTTTTTGTCTTAGGTCCATCTACCAGGCTTTTCTCCAAAGTCCAGCCAAATTACCAGGTTTCAACCTTCAGGTGTCTGTGGAGAGCAGCAGCACTGAGGTGCAGATCACTGACAACCTGGTAGTTTGTGGCACCACGTGGACTCCTCCAAGCAGCTCTAAAACTTCATAATCTTGCAGTGCTGTACCCAAGTGTTGTCTGTACCTGAGCCTCATTATGCCAAACAAAGAACACACTCTGTCCTAAGGAGCTTACAGTAAGAAATCAATATTGATTTGTCTCCTCTGCTGCCTGGGTTACTAGGTGAGAAAATATGAAAAGTCATGCATTATTATTCACATATTCTTCAGCCGTAAAGTGTTCTGTTCAGAGGCACATCCTCTAAACACTGAGTCAAAAGGCAAGGATACACAGGCTGGAAAATCCTTGAAGATAATTTTGCATAATGCATTTCATAGTAAATTTCTTTTTTCTATGGTCTTCTCTTTCAAAAAAGGGCTGAATTTTTTTAAGCAATGGGCTACAGGTAAAATGAAAAAAATCCAGTCTGTCTTTCCTGTGTGATATTGCCGATAATCACTGCTTTTCTCATGGTTACTATAGAAACTTGGCATCCTTATCTGCCACCTTTTTTGGCACCTTGAAAAAAACTATTTAAGTTGAGTTCCCTGATAAACTGAAAGCTTAGCTTCATGATACCCATGGGAATATGTAACAACAATATTTGTCATTTCTTCTTTTTTGGTGTTTAACTTGCTCATTAGCAGCTGTAGAGGCATTTCTGACTGTGATGTTCAGGGATCCTGCTGCAGGCATTGTCACCAGCACAAGTGCAGAAGTCCTGGATGAAACCCAGGAACAGATGTGAGCTCCCAAGGGCTCACATGCAGCAGCCCAGGATGCAAAGTCCTGAGCAGGATTGTGCTCTTATCACACCACTCTGAAAGCAGTTCTGTTTCCAAGCTTGACAGTTTTCAAGTGCACAAATAATCTGGGGGCATTAAACGACATGGAAGGAGTGATTATGAAGGTTCCTGTGGTAAATCAGTGGTGAATCAACAGCTTTGTGATGCTTTTAATCCCTTTCCAAGTATGTGCCATCCAGTCTGCATGGCAGATGAGAGTGCACTTGGGCTGGGGATGCTGGGGTGCTGAGAGACGTTTCTGGAGGTGAGTACAAGGCCAATGCAAACACCAGTTGTCCCGGCTGAGCACGGCTCCGCAGCAGTTTCACATTTCTTTTGTTCTAAGGGCACCAGAATTATGTTTGTAACAAACGTTGTTCTTCTAGTTCTGTCAAAATGTGGTCCAGATAGGTTCCTCTGCTTACACAGCCCCTGCACTGGTGTCCTTCAAGATCTCTGCACAGAAATCCCCTCAGCACTGGAAGAGAAAGGAGATGTCAACACCTGAACAGCTGCTTTTGGCTCCCATCCATGTGGGGCAGAACATTCTGATAAAGCCAGAGCACTTGGTGATCCATCCCTGCAGCTGTGGCATCTTCAGCAGATCTTGGGGTTTTAATTTGTTACCGTGTTCTTTCACCAGGAGTTTTGAAGAACAGAGAGGTTTGAAAGATTACAGAAACAGATTACAAAGCAGCAGAAGAAAAATGCTATCAAGAGCCATTAAATAAAGTGCTGTTTTACTTCTGCATTGTGGCTGGAGTGCTCCTGGGGACTAACACTGTGTCCTCATCCCAAACCTCACAGGCCACTGCCAGAGAAGAGGTTCAGGTTATGCCAATAGTGGGTCCTCTGCACTGACCCACAGAGCACCAGTAAAATACTTTTCATAAAGAAACACAGCCAGGCTCCCAGTACAAACTGCTAGTATACTTCAGAAGATGTTTACATTAGATTGCTTAGGGGGTTTTTCAGTGAAAAAGTTCATTATTGGATGATTGTGCATTTTATCTGTGTGGGAGGCCAAAAACCTGAGGTCACAGAAACTACTGACGTTGTTTTAGAGCACTGCATATTTATTAGACCATCTGCTGCTGCAGCACTCAAGGCAGAAACCTTCATACAGGCAATCTATTCACAGCTACTGTTTTACCACCTGATGTGCAAAATACCAAAGCTCTGGATGCATTTATTACAGCACTGAGTAATTTTCTAATAAATACATAAAGCTCAGGAAACATCCCATGCAAGAGTTTTCTGTACATTAGGCTGCTGTTTTCTCACTGCAGTTTAAGAGGGGCATCTGAGGAGGAATACCATTGTGTCAATGCTCTGAAATGTTAGTAGGGCAAAACTGGGTCATTCCCACTGTGGACAGGCACTTCCTATCATGGGGCTGCCCATCACACTGCAGGGATTGAGCAGAGGAAAAGAGGGATGGACAGGGGCCATGTGGGAGAGTCTGGGACCCATGAAGGGCTCCTGCCATCCTCAACAAACTGCTGCTCCTCTGCAGTGCCACACAGTTCCCCCGATGCACCAAGGGCCCCAGGGTGCCCAGTCCCAGTGTTTCCTCCTCTGGGGTGACACCCAAGGGGCCAGAGCTAAACACTCGCTATGAGACCCCCAGATAGGAGCCCAGGGTATCATGTCCTGAGCAGCAAATGACAGACCTTATTATAAGGGATGTGTTTCACACAAGAGACTCTTCCCCTCTGCACATTTAGAGCCAGGCTGGGACTCTACACTCAGCCCAGTGCAAAATAAGAATCCTCCATCTCTGAAACAGCTTCATGCAGCCCATGGGTGTCTGCAGGGCAGCAGAGTTGGGGATGGTGAGGGCCTGGAAGCTCATTGTGCAATTAATACCTTACAGTGCCCTTGCTGTGCCTTACACCTCATTTAATCCCATCTATAAATCCTCACGTGCCAATGAAGGAAGTGTCTGGTCGGTGTGTAAGGTGCTCCAAGGACTCATCTTTTACTGATACCTCCTGTTAGCTTCCAGCTCATAAGCAAACCAACACACAGCAGGTTCTGAGATACCCAAGAGAAACCTGTCAGCTCACATGGATCCATCATCCCATCTCCTGCTGCCACTTCCCCTCCAGAGCCACCTAAGAGCTACACACACACACACAGATAGAATGTATTTAAGGTATTTATACCATCCTCCAAGTGAAACAGGGGGCTTGATATCATTTTATGCACTCATCACATTGAAGGGAATTGTGGGAACTCTTTGCCACCATTACAGGTTAATGATGCATTGTTTAAATGGGAATGAGATTTGTGTAGTCAAATTTACAGCTGGAGTTGTAGCACTGAGTGCCAGGCAGAGTCCTGGTGAGGAACCACAGTGCAGCTGCCATTGCCTGTGGCAGGGAACTGCACCCAGCCCTGGGGCGGCTGCTGGCCCAGGGGAGCTGCTGCCCCAGCCCTGCCCCCTGGGACATGCATTTCTCCTCCTTGGGCTCTGCTGGCTCAGACCCCACCCATGTACACCCCAGAAAATCTTGGCAACAGACATTTGTAGGGCTCTGCATAAAGAACCCAGTGAGATAAGGGTAAGGGTGCTAATTCATGAATTTTCTTTTCCTTCCTGGTCCTCTGACACCTCAAGCTCTGCAGCCCTCTGAGCAATAAACTCAGAGCCAGGAGATTAAAATGTACAACTACGTGACACCTTATAAACCACATAAATATGAACTGGCAAGACCCTGTAACAATGAAGGATTTTGCACAAAATGTTCAGGCACTAATTCAGTCTCAAGGCTCTCTTTCCACTGCAGTGGGTATGCAGTGCCATTATGAAACCTTGACTGAATTATAACCCTTTATTCTTCTAAGGCACCTTTTTTTTTCTATCTTCAACAAGGTTTTATTTTGACCCAAACATGAAATAAAAGAGCATAAGAAATACAAATTCACTTAGGGATAGACTTGTTTCCCCTGGAAAAACACGTTATATACTAGGAAAACACCTATTAACTTGTAGGTTATTTTAAAACTAATGAATAATTATTATTCTGTGGATTTTTTTTTTCCCAGTGAAGAGTTTAGTTTGCTGAATGGTCCCTTTCCATTGCAGCACTGATGTTTATCTTCCCCTGCATTAACACATTACCAGATGTTATCAGAACAAATGGCTGTGCTTCTGACTTTGAATTTTTCTTTCATATTTTTGACAATTGTTTTTTTATATCTTGCATAAATCACTGTAACCCATGATAAAGGAAAGCAGATTCAATGCCTGTGAATGGTTAAGACACTGTTTCTCCTTTATGCAATAGCCTGTAACTATATTTTAAAGCAGTTAAAATCTTTTATCAAGCACATTGGCACATTTTTGTAGCTGGATCACTGAGCACACTCTAAGAGCTCTTAAGAGGTCTCTCACACTGTCATGTAAATCCTTCTTAACTCATGGTTTATTGACCACAGTGGTTCTGGATGAGCATCTGATGCCAATCCCCTCGTGGGCAGGGTGACACCTGCTACAAACCACCATGGAAATTCCCAAAGTCCCTCCTGAAAAACCCATCCAGGTGTTGCAGATTCCTGGTTTCCATAGGGAAACCAGGCTGGAGAGATGACACCATTTGCAATGGGTTGATGAGTGGAATAGCCCAGAGCCAAGCAGACAGGAGCCCCTTGATCCTGGTGGAAGAAGCTCATGGGAAAAGCTCCAATCTTGTGTGGGACAAGGGAGCACCTCATCCCCACAAGGGTCAGTCCTGGGGGAGCAGGAGGTGACACCCAGCACTTGAGGACGTTTGTGGCTGTAACCAGCTCAGTGGCACCCAAATCTACAGACCTCCTGTGCATCCCAAACACCCAGGACACCATTTGTTCAGTGCAATCTGCACAGAGTGTGGGTGGAAGGGAATTATTTGCTCCTTTTATGATCTGATTTATGACTTGTTTACTTTTATGCCTCACCCACACTGCTAATGTTGTAATTAAACCTTGTTAAACTACTCAGGCCCCCCTCAGGCATGTGTTGCAACATATTTTTTCCCCCTAGAACCATAATTATTGTATAGGGGGGAGGGGGAAACATGGGTGGTGAGGAAAGGTGTCAGGCCAGCTTGGTTGTAATAAATACCTACTTAGCAGGCAGAGGATGTTTAGTCCTAAATAAGATTGTGTATTAAAAGTGGAAATTGCTGAGATTGGTGTTTACCTGTGAAACCAAAATTACTTCATGAAGAAAATAATTATAGATGCAGGCTCTCGAAGAAAGCGGTTTTGAGCCTTTATTAAATAGTTAAAATCAAGATGCTGCTGTGAAGCACAGCATCAGCACATTGTGTGAGGGTTGGCTGGGAGGGGGCTGTGAGCTGTGTTTTGTACATACCCCACAGAGCTCTATCCCACAGTTTTCCAGTGCATTGCAATGTTTTCTAGGAGATAACAACTCCCATGAAGTAATACTAAAGCAGGTGAAACAGGGCACAAGGGAGGTGTTTTATTACCAGAAAAGGCTGATGAGTTCAGGGAATTATTAAGGAAAAAATGAAATTTATATTAATAATTGTCATTTATTACCTGTAACAAGACAGTAAACACCCTAATGAGGGAGTACAGAGGCTTAGGGCTCACCACGGTTGCAGTGCCTGTTCCAAAGAAGCCCTTCCCCTGACTCTAAAGCATTTCAGTTCAGTGCTGGATTTACTCAGGGTCTTCTTTTGTGAAGCAGATCCAGTAATTACTAGCAGGAGAGTCTCTCTGGATGTGTCTCTACAGCTGGGGTGTGTGAGTGCAGGTAGGAGAGCACTGGGGTGCCCTGGGAGCTGCTTGGCCACATCTGCAGCACCACGGAGGTGTTGGTGGCCGGGTGGCAGCTGACAGATGGCAGCAGGAAGCCCCAAATTCCCTGCAAAGGCTTTTGCAGGGCCAGGGAGCTGCTTACTGTCACCTAAACCTGCTGTGGACACAGAGCCAGGAACAGGGTGGCCCTTTCCTGTAACTCTCCTCCAGTGCCACATTACGAGATGGCTCTTCCAGGAACAGCTCCCTCGTGTTGGAGCTTTACAGCTGAGGCACGCTGGAAGCTCACCAACAACTGCTTGGATCTGGACTATTTTTAGTCAGTCCTGTCCAAAAGGAAAGTCTTTCCTGAAATAGGTGTTCCTCCTGGATGAGCAGCTTGGCGTGGGATCTGGGAGAGTCACTGGGAGGACAGAGGTGCTGAGGAGCGCTGGGTTTGGTCTGAAGCTGGTGCTCCACACATTGTATGTCCAGCAGTGTCCGTAGTGCAGGCAGCATAAAGAGTTTGGGTTTCATGGGCTGAATATGCGTGTCTTTAGTCTGGATTAACAATTTCCCCCTCCAAGGGTGGAAGAGCTGTGGTGAAGGACCCTGGAGAGCCCAAAAGTCTTGACTCTTGCTTTCACCCTGACTCTTCACCTCATGAACTGCACCAATCTCCATGCAGCTCCTGGATGGATTCTCAGTGACTGTTGGAGCAAAAGGGGGGGAAATAGATGGATTCTTCTTATGGAGCTGCATGAAAATATTTCTTTAGAGTTTTTTGGGCAATTAGCCAGTGGTACCAAATGTCATGTGGAATCATTTCTAGAAATGAACTGATCTCTGTGCTGCCCTACATAGAAGTTGATGGATATTAAAGCCATGCAGTTTACAAGGAACTACAGACAGAAGTGCAAGGAGTTTTCACTCAGCTTGGCTCGGCTACACTGTTTGTGTTTGTGTGAATGTGTGTGTGTTTGTGTGTGTTTGTGTGTGTTTGTGTGTGTGTGTGTGTGTGTGTGTCTGTTCATTAAAGGGAATCATTAGCTCTGTTGTCAGTTGTCTTGAGTCAAGCACAGGAATCCAGCTACAAGAATTCTCACCAATGGTGAGTTTTTGGATGCTCTAGAAGTGCCATTCATTGTGATAACAGCATCATGCACTAATGAGGGAATGAGGGAATCTCTGTGATGTGTGTTACACAAATGTCCTTCATGTTTAGCCAGTCTGGCTTGAAAAGCTCTGGAGGAATTTGTACTTTTTCAAATTTTACCAATTCCTTTGGTATCATCAGCCATTTGCTCTGGGGCCGAACTGGCTGTGAACTGCATTGTAACATCCTCTTGAGTACAGAAAAGGAAAACATAAACTATTGAAATACAGAGGGCAGAAGAAAGACTTTTCACCCTCTAAAACCATAATGCTTGAGCTGTTGGTGCATTGTCACCGTGAGGGACACTGGGTCAGGGCTCCAGCATGGGCTTTCACCTTCTCTCAAGCTTCTCCTTTGGAAAGTGACACGGCAACTCCAGCCTCTCACTCATCAAATCCCTCAGCCTACTTGTCTCAACCAAGAGTAAAGGCTAAATAAACACATCTAAACAACTGAAAAGCACGTCAACATCCAACTTCAAAATAAAATGCAGTGAAGTGTGAAATTATACCTTTTATTCCATAAATCTCAGCAAGCGGCACAGTTCTATAGCTTGTATCACACTTTAATACTGGCAGAATTTAACATACCATGCAAAGCCCCATAACATAATTACATTTCATCTCAACAAAGCAACAAAATCCCAGCTCATTCAACCCCCTCCATCTGAGGAAGGATTATGGACAATTCAACGCATGTTGATTTTTCCTGGTGATAAATCCAAAGCAGGTCAGCAATGAAATGTGATGTGGGCTCCCAAGGCAGCTGATTTACAGGGAAAAACAGAGATGTTATTTGGTGTCCTCCAAGGCAGTGCCACCCTGCTTTCTGAATCTTCCTGAGGTTTATCTTCCACCTAAAAGAAGCTTAAAATGTAAAACTTAACTTTGAACAGACCATTTTGGCACTTGGCAATTTCCCCTGTGCAGCTTGTTTAGCTGCTTCACAGCAGACTCCTATCCAGCTTTTAAAAAGTTATTTAAGTTTGTGATAAATGAGGTTGTAGGAGCTATGATGAAGATGATGATGGAAAGCCAGCAGAAGACACTCACAGCCCCACATCCTGTAACACCAACCATCGATTTCCAGTGGTTTGGGCACTCCAGACCCACAGGCCAGGCTGGAAATATTTGTCATCAGAGCATGTGTTGGCTGCCCTTCTGCCAAAGCAAGGGTATCTCTGTATACAGCAAACCACAATTAATTTAACTAATTTATCTGTTAACTGCTCTCAAATAAAGACTCCAAACTTTAATTAGACCTTTGTGATTAAATGCAATTAAAACCCTTAAAGCAAGTCAACAAGGACTGCAGGCACTCTCATTCCCAAAGCCAGCACAAAGCTACAAACACCCAGGAATGGATAACTGAGGGTGAGGACAAAAGCATCTTTCCCCAGGCACAAACTAACAGGACTTTCTATAATCCCTTACTCAGCCTCTGCAACAAGACAAGACCTTGGAAAGGAGATAGGACATAGTGGCCTCCTGAGGGATGGGGTAAGCCTTAAAAGTCCTGGAAGGGGAGAAGAATGCAATTGCCTGCCGTGATAGGTGGTGTTGCATCAGTTCAAATAATGATGATGCCCCTCAGCAGCCCTGGCAGTGATGGGGTTCAGTGATGGCACAGATGCAAGAGAAACTTGCTAGGACACTTTTTTTCTTAATTCATCTCTTGTGCCTTGTTTCCTTGCATCTGAACCAAACAGTCTGTTGCACAGTGATGGGAACACAGTGGGGAAAAGCGAAGGCAGCTTCCCAGAACTCAGTGCTGTTGTATAAAACTCAAGGCAGACAATGCAGAAATAACTTGCACAAGCCTTTCCACACTTTTTCAGTTGATACACTTCATGAATGTAGCTCAGTTCCCTGTTCCTTCCAAAAAAACTAAAGACTTGAAATGGTACATACAACTGTGTTGCCATAGTTGTGTCTTGTGCATGGAGAGGTCACAGAGAAACCATCACGATTACCAAGACAGAGAGAATGACATTAAGCAGTGGCAGTACAGAGGATTAAATTGTGCTAAGAATCGCCTGAACACAGAGTGGTCTTGATGGAAGACATAAAATTTGAAGGGAAATTTTTGTATCAAAAAGTTCACAACCTTTCTAGAAGATGATGAGCAGTGGAAGACCAAAAGGAGGCAAAGTACTGCAAGGCGAGCACTAGACAGGTTGCACAGGGCAAAGAATTTGGTAGTTATCATCAATTACGATGAAATAGGAAGACAAAACTAGAAAGGGCTATGAGAAACTAGGAAATGTCATTGGGGTGGGGGACAGCAAGGAGGTGAGCAGCAAACAAGTAAAAAAATCAGATTTCTAAATATAAACCACATCCAGTTCCCTTGTTCCAGCTGTGGTCATTTCTCTTGCCCTTTAGAGATTTTGAAAAGCTGCTACTAAGCTATAACTTGAACAATCCCAAATCATCCCTGCTAATGGCACCTGTATTCAGATTTATATTCTGTGGTGAGCTGGAGTAGAAGGAGAGTTGCAATAGGCACCCTGCAGCTCCCCAGCCACCACGGCTCGGAGCGTGCACGGTGCCAGGAAAAACCCAGCAGGTGCAGGAGAGTTCCCTGAGTTATTTCCTTTTCTTTGCCTGGCAGTAAAGACACAGCTACACCAGGTGGTAACTCTTAGCAGATGGTGACTTTTTAAAGTTGATTGCTGTATAAATGATACTTTCTGAGTTTGTTCCTTTTAATTCAGATTCTCAGTAGTGTGTTCAAATGTCAGAAAGCATCATATTTCTATCTTTTATTTCCTTTGTGAGCAGAAATCTTCTTTAAGAAGGCTAGGAATTACAGCTTGGGAGAGGAGATAGACTCCCTCGATGAAAGTGATCTACTTTACAAATGTTACAGAATACAATAAAAACAGGAGATGCAAAAAGCCCCACTTTTGCTTTGTTCTCAGTGGAGAGTTTGAATTTCTATTGCAGTTTTAAAGAGACATTTTGTCTGCATTGTTATGTTTTACTGGATCTGTGAGGTCCATTAGCAGCACAAAAGCAGGATTTCCTCTGCTGGCAGCATAGGGAGGGTGGGGAGCAGGGCTGGAAGACATTAATTAACCTACTACTGCAAGTAAATAATAACAAGGCAACTGAATGAGGACCTTATTTACCCCACAGATGTTCTGCAGCCCCAAGCTGGGGTGGCCATGTGCCAGACCCCATATCCTGCTCTGCTGTAACCAGCCAGCAGGTCTGGCTGGCCCCGTGTGCCGGACTGTCATGTGCTCCTTCAAATATTTCCTTTTCAATGACACAGACATACCAAAACTGGCCACAGACAAACACCCAACTGACCCAGCACTAAGGTCTGTCACCTCATGAGAAGACTGCTCTGAAAAAAATGGAGGTGACAAATAGATGAAGCACTTGTGTGATTTGCACTACTGTGGACTCCCTGCCACCACAGGACAGCCCCTGCCTGTGTCCCCAGCTTGGGAAAGACACACCAGAATAGGTGCCACTGTGGCATTGGGGACATTCAAAGGGCCCTGGAACAGTCACTCATATGCCCTCTGTACTTCACCTCCCCTCAGAGTCTGTGTCTCAGCCCATTTATTTATTGCACCTCATTGGCAAAAAAAGGAAAGACATCCCCTGGCCAGAAGGAAATGTCCCAATTAAAGAGCAAATGATGCAGTAAAACAGCAGAGCATTCTTGAGAGCCGCGGTAAAAGCGGCCACCTCTTGTCCTCAATTTATGCTGCTCCCATCACCCTGGGCATTATATTTGTGCTGACAAGGATCAGTTTAACCCCTGCCTGCAATCTAATAAAAAGCTGGCATGGTGCAAGCATGCATAATCTTTCTTCAGTGTCCTAGAATGGATGCAATAAAAAACTGCTGCTGCTGCTCAATGGCCATAGCCACTGCCTGGAATAAATAACTCCCTGTCCGATGCCAGCAGTGGGAAGTGCTTTGGACCAGAGGTTTTTCAGACCCTCATCCCTTTACAGAACTTTATTGTCATAGGGCTGTTTAGGTTGGAAACCTCTAAGATCATCAAGTCCAACTGTTCCTCTAGCACTGCCCAGTTCACCCCTAAACACTGACCCATGAGCCACATCTGCACATATTTTAAATCCCTTCAGCGACTCATCCACCTCCCTAGGCAGCCTGTTCCAATGCTTGACAACCCTTTTGGTGAAGACATTGTTCCTAAGTATCCAACCTAGATCTATCCAATCTGCCCTGGTGCAGCTTGAGTTCATTTCCTCATGTCCTGTCACTCCTTACTTGGGAGAGGAGACCAACTCCCACCTGGCAACAGCCTCCTTTCAGGGAGCTGTAGAGAGCAGTAAGGACCTCCCTGAGTCTCCTCTCCTCTGGGCTGAGCCCCCCAGTTCCAGCTTAACACCCCAGCACATCTGTGAGTCCAGCATGTGCCCCGTGGCAGTCACCCACCATGCCTCAGTATATACTGGGGGAAAAGCAAAAGGAAAAGTCCCAAAGGCTTTGCCATCAACAACAGATTCTTTCCCCTCTCATCATTAATTGACCAAGCCAGCACAGCAGAGCTGGCATTACGCTCTGCTACCCTTTGTAATGAAATCACTGCCTGTGCACAAGAAGCAAATTTAATGATATGATACTAATAGGGTTAGAAATTTCCCATGCAAATATTAATAATTTATATCTACATTCATTTTTTTTAATACAGCTTGCAGTCTGTAGCAAGAAAGTGCTGAGGTCTACCAGCCTTTCTCACAGATCTTGTCTGGGAAGGGTGCAGGTGTTACCCAGCTGGAGAGAGAGATTTCAACACGATTTCACCAGGAGTTCAAATTAGCTTTTTGAAATCATGTCCTGGCCTATTTCAAAAAAGGAGACAATGCTTAAACAGGAGCGCTGCTTGCATGGACCAAGCGGCAGCAGGAGATGGATGTTGAGCCTCTGTGTGCCCAGGCCCCTCCCCACAGGCATCTTTGCACCACCTGCACCAAGAGCCAGGGCTCTTGATGGCCCTACAAGAGCCCAGAGTGAAATGAGATGTGGCCCTGCTGTTACAGAACACACCAAGCACCCACCTGCATCTTGAGGTAGCTGGCAGCAAAAGGAGCAACCTCTGGGCTGCGAAGTCAGAGCGATTTAGGGACTGAGGAGAGGGGGGAAGGCAAGGACATTCTATTTCAGAAGTAGGGAGGGATTTGTGTTGAATGTCCTTTTTTTCAGCAGTAAGAAAAAAGTCTCTGAAAGGAAGGGCAGTGACTGGGAACCTGCAGGGTTGAAAGAGAAGCTAATTCCCTCAGACAGGCATAATTGCTGCAATTCAGAATGGTAAAAATGTGAAATTAGGAATAATCAATGGCTGTTTATGATCTGTGTCTATACTGTGAATTCAGCTAATATGGAGTAATTACACTGCGCTAATTCCTGGTATTTGTCATCGTTGCAGAGGAGTCCTGCAAGACAATAAAAGCAGATTGGCTGCGCTGGGCCCGCAGACCAGGGGCTTAGCACCGCACGAGCTAATTTCTCGTTTAATAGTAAAAGTGGCTGTGACCTCCCTTGTTCATTTTTCTGTCCCCGCAGCAGAGCCGGCGCTGCGCGGGGCTCGGCGGGCGCAGGATGCGCTACACAACAGCACCTCCAGCAGCCGGCACACAATCCCTCCCGGCCTCCCTGCCTCTTCCCTGGAACTGCTCCCTCACCCTTCTGTCCGATATTGTTATATCAGCCCTCCTATAAAACTTTGTCCTCACGCAGTTCCTCCCATCCGGCACAAGGTAACTGTGCCGGCGCCTCGCCCGGATGCTCAGTGGCCCGTGGAACCTTGGGGATGTGTCACCGGTTTGCTGGCACGATTCACTCTCTGCCCGATGGAACAGCGCTCATTGCTGACCTCTGCAAAAGCGGGAGAGTAGAGGTGAGTACAGGATTGTTTAGTGGAGGGTGAATAATCCCCCGCAGCAGCACAGGTGGGAGGTGTGGGCTGCAGGGACAGCCCTCGCCCTGGTTCACCCCTCGCATGTGGCGAGCGGGAGGTGCAGGTGGTGTTTAACACAAAACAAACACAGAAGTTACAGATCGTTTCCTTTCAGAGGAGCTACACTTAACATCTGCAGTAGTTCGGCACGAGCAATCTGAAACCATACACGCATTGTGCTTATCAGCAGCCAAACCTTTCCTGAGAGAATTTATCATCAGCTTATCCCAGTGAGCACGGCCCTGAGAAGGAGCATTTCCCGGGCACTGCAGAGCCCACAAGGGATCTCTGGGGGAAACCTCCTCCCAGTGCTGAACTTTCGTATCCTGGGAGGGACAGTCCTGCAGCCACTTCTTTGGCACCAGTGTCCCAATGCTTCCCACCACTCACTGAGGGTCAATGCACCCAGTGTTGACACACGGAGGGAGGAGGAGGAGGAGGAGAGCACTCCTCACTCACCAGCTCACTCCTGCTGATCTGCCACAGTGCTGATCACAGTGCAGTGTTTGCTCCATTGATTATTCATTCCCCAGTCTGGCAGCTTTTTGATACCACATCTATTATTTTTTTCCTAATTCCTCTTTTTCCATATCACGCAGAACCCCCTGGGGGAGCCTGCGAATGAGATTTGATGCAATTTAATTGCACTACACCAGTTAATTATTTGCTGAGTCAAAACTAAGCTGATGCCCCACTCCCAGCACTTGGCACATTCCCTAATGTTAGGTGGGATTTAAAAGCCCCTTTTCCTGTGTGCCCCAATGAAAGGGCAAAACCTGGGCTGCCACAGGATGCAGAGATGGGACACGAGGGCTCCCCACACCAGCATGTGCCACAAGGAAAGCCCACAATTCCCCATCCTTTCCTGTGGTTTCAGGGAAACATGTGGGATGAAATGTTCACTTCCAGAGAGCAGAAGCATTTCACACAAGATTTCATTGTTGGAGGCTCCTGGCCCTGCTGATGATTTTTGTTCATTTCCTCTGCAAGCAGCAGAAATGCCTCCATCCCCATAGAGGACTTGGCCTCAGGTTCCTTGAAACAGGAGGTAAAACTCATGATTGAACAGGCCTTCCCCAGGGTGTTGCAATCCCCATGCCGTGGGCCTGCTCCTGCAGGGGCAGGAAGCAGGGGAACACAGCAGGGACGAGAGCTGTGGCACTCCAGGGCTTGGGGCACTTTGTTATTGAGCCGAGGCGGTTATTGCCAGCAGCTAAACAAACTAATAGGAAGGATATTTCCCCAGAGAGCAAGAAGGTTTTTGATTTAGACTGTGCTGTTTAAGCTCAGATTCTCACCGCAGCTAAAATTTCCTTCTGAGGGCAATAATTATCCCAATGCAGAGCCAGGCATATTTGCTTTTCTGCTCCCTGTCTGGAAGGCTTTGGTTTGTGATTCCCCCCAGTGTTCAGCACCCCCTGCACCTCTTGCCCAGCATTGAGGACCAGAGCTGGGGGGAAGCAAAGAAAAGCTCAGCACACAGCTTTATACAGAGATCACCCTCAGGTATTAAATTATCAGGAAGCAGTGTTGGTCCCACAGGGCTCGCTCCAGCCCTGTGCAAGCTGCAGTCCCAAAGGCAGCGCTGCCACTGCCAGCCCCACATCTCCTCCACTGCTTCTTGGATGAAAATTGCTTTAAAAGCTCCAAGAGAAATCGTTTGGTTCTTCTAAGTGGTAAGAATGGAAAAGAAAAAGGAAAGAAGGAATGGGAACACTTTTGTTCTTGGCTGCAAGGTAAATGAGGTTCAACTTTGGAAAAAATAGACAGCCGCTAGTCCAAACTTTGGGAGTCATTTCTTCCTTTAGAACCATAACAATAACAGTGATAAACTATTAAAAATAAAACAGCCTAAATCTATACCTTGAGTTAACCCAGGACTCCTTTAGAGTTCAGGACTGTTGCTGGATAAATAAATGCTTATTTGGAAAAGGAACCTCCAGCTTCCTGTAAATGAGAGGCAGAGAACTCTGGGCCCCAGGGGCAGAGAGCCCAGGACTCGGGGCCAGCCCACGGACATGCAGCACAGCTGGGGGGAAATCCTGACAGATCAGGTTATTCTGGTTTTACCCCGGTCTGGGGAACACCGCTCCCGGCTTCGTGCCCGTCTGTTCCCATTGCAGTACCCCTGTCAGCCCAACGCGCTGCCGTGGTGAAAGAGCAGAAAGTCAGGCTGGTGCCCACCGTGGGAGAGGTCTCCCTCTTCTGACGTGCCAAAAAGGCAAGGCCCAAAGTGAAGAAAAGCTCCGAAGGGAACGCAGCCATGGGTGTCTCCTCCCTCCCGCAGGAGAACTGCTCCCGGGCGCTGCGGCCCCGCGGGCCGTGCCCAGCCCCACAGCGGGCAGGGAGAGAAGGCTTGGGGAGGTGCCACGAGTCACAGAGGGCTGGGCAGGAGTCACAGAGGGCTGGCCACGAGTCACAGAGGGCTGGCCACGAGTCACAGAGGGCTGGCCGGGCTGGGCAGCTGCCCCACCGCGCTGCCGAGCACATGGAGCTGCCCGGGATGGGCCGGCACAGCCCGCGGGGACGGACGGCACGGCCGGGACGCTGAGCGGTACGTGGGCTTGTCCCATCCCCGACCGGGGAAATGCCTTTTCTAGAGCATGACTGAAATAATGGGTTCCTGCAGCACTTTTCTTTTGACTTACTGGCAGGTTAGGGAGTTGCCTGGGGAAGGTTTTAGGGTTTTTTTCCTTGTGGTCGGCTGGAGGGGAAGGGGAAGCTCCAGGCGCCCTTCCCGTGGGTGCAGCTGTGCTGGTGCCGTGGGCTGAAGGAATGAAATCCCCGTGTCAGCGGGGGGCTGTGGTGTGCTGCAGTCAGCTCGGTGATGTGGAGGCCAGACCAGCATGGCTATGGATGAATTTGCAAGGTGTTCACTGGGCAATGTGTGGGGCTAGTCCAAAATCAAGCTGCTGCTCAGGATGTCGTCTGTTTTCTCTTGCCCTGCTGAAAGACTTGGTGTAGGGATCCAGCTATTGCTGCCCACAGGTGCCAGCAGGGACAGAATTTCTTCCTTTTAAAAACCGATGGCATCATACAGAGTTTTGAGAAGCCAGACTAGATGGAAGGGTAGGAGGACACAAGTGCTTTCTGGTAGAAAGCAGCAAAACACTGGTCAACACCGTGGATAACTGTGGGCTTGTGCCAGGGCCAGTTGTGCCTTAAGATGCCCTCTCCAGCGTTTTGGTGGATGCAGAAGCCAGCCAAGCATTTTTATAAGCAAGGAAATTTATAAGCTCTCAAGCAAACAGCACCATCCTATTGAGCAACGCAGCAAAGTTTAATCAGACTGATTCCTTTTGAGACTGAAAATGGCACTGTAGCATTCTCCATTCTCCTGTGGTGATAAACCCTGAACACAGGGTGGATGTGCACCCACCCTGCCAGTCCCTTCTCTGCACCCCTGCATTCAGCTGTGCAGGAAAACCCTGCTTTTGGACGGGTGGCTCAGTGGCTGTGGGCATCTGGCAGTCACCCTTTTTGGAGTCGCATCCCCATTCTGCAGCAAAATTATTTTGTTCACAGTATGTTGGGAGAGACAGAAACATGTGGGACTCAAAAGCAGGAAAAAAAAGGGAAAAAAAGGGGGGGAAAAAAGGGAAAAAAAGGCAGAAGATTGTGGGGAAGGGAAATAAAGTTTTCCTGCAGCACTGAGGGAGAACAGGAACATCCACCTGCTGCATCCTCCCTGCGAGGGCAGGGATCTGTCTGATCTTCCCAGCAGCAGTGACTCAGCTCCGCCAAGCGGCACTTCAGGCCAGAGCAGGCTTGGGTGGAGCTTTTGCTTTTCAACACCACCAGCCTCTTTAGCAGTATTTGTCCAAGAACTTTCTTGTTCCTGGAATGTTTTGTTAAGTAAACAAGTTTCAGGTTTATTTGACAAGTAACTGTTTAACACCTATCACAATTCTTTCTTTTCTCACTCTCCTGCCGGCAGCTCTCTGGCTGATGCCAGAACACAGGTGCCTTTTATTCTGGCACAACCCTAGGAAGAAAAAAAAATGATCAATGCAAACAATTAAAGAATAATATAATAGAAATCCCAGGACAGGGCCACCCTCTTGTAATGCAGTCAGGTTCCAGGAATTTCACCACCCAAGGACTTCACCTGGTAAATTTTATCTGGGATTAAGGTGAAGATAAATAGCCCTTTTATCTATGGGTTTATGACTCAAAGCACTGGCGTTTACTGGTTTATTTTTCAATTTGTCTTCCTTTGCAATGAAATCAGTACATGCAAAGGAAAAACATAACTTTGGTGAATGGGAGGACTGTCCAATGGACCCCAGTGAGGCCAATGTTCACTGTAGCACTGGGAAGCAGACAGGGAAGGTTTTGCAAACCCAGTGGAGTTTTGCCCTGCTCACTCTGTTCAAGTCACACCCCAGGTCTGAATCCTCACCAGGTCTAGGCTCTGCTCGTGGCACTTTTGGGGAAGACAACAAGCTGCCAAAGCAAACCAATACCAATTCTGAAGTGTTCACAACTTGCCAAGGGGGATTGTGAGAAAGGGCCCCATTTTCCAACCCCATCATCAGATCAGGCACTGGGATGGGGAGCCAAAATTAGGAAGAGGGTCTCTGTGTTTATAAACTTCATGCTGAAAGGAGCAAAAGGGAAGAGCCTTGTGCTGCCCCTTCAGATACAACCACAGGCAACATTTGTCCTCTAAAACCTTTAGACTCTCCTTTTTCAGGTCTGTGTCTCTTATACCAGCTCAGTGAAATGGGCTTGCTCATGCCAGCTCTGACAAAAGCTTTAAAATCTGTTTCAGAGTAACTGTGCTGAGGGCTGGGGTGTGGGGAAGGGCTTAGGGCATCACAGACCACCCAGCTGCCTCCTGTGGGGACAGATTCCTGCTCACAGCCAACCTTCCTCTGTGAGGAGTAGCTGCACAGAGAGGGGAGATGCTGCTGGGAAGCCATCGAGCTCAGCTGGCACACTGTCAAAAACACATTGTGTCTATACAGGGGGGACACAAATACCTCCCAAGGCTTTCCCTAAAGCGTAGTCTCCCATGGGAAGCTGGCAGCTCCGTGCTGGAGCAGCTTTGGCTGCCCGTCCCTGCTGCAGTGTCCCAGCAGGTGTGGGGACAGCAGAGGGGTCTCATGGGGAGAAGTGCCGGGCTCCAGAAGCATCAGCTGAAACATCAGTGTGGGGCTGCCTAAAAATCCCAGACAGTGATGCTGCAACCCAGCCCAGGGTGCAGGGGAAGCCATGGGGAGCATCTCCTCAGGGCACTGAGGGGGACACAGGCCCAGCCAGCCCAGGGCCCAAGGCTGCTCCACGGTCAGTAACGCAGCGAACCCTGGGAGGGGACCCGGAGCAGGGCTGGGCAGGAGGAAAAAGCTTTTCTCTCATTCCTCATGACGCAGCAGCCTGAAATCAACATTCAGCCCAGCCCTGCTACAGCCCGTTGCTCCTTATTTACCCTTCAAACAGGAAAAGCAACTCTCAGCGCAGCTCGTTTACAAATTTTCTGTCAAATACTAAAGGGCTGCTGTAGTTAACATCAGGCTCATTAACTCGCAGCACCCATCTCACAAGTGACAATTCGCCGTAGGGCTCCAGCGGGGCTTCCAGGACAGAGGTTCACCAGACTGCAGCCCCGAATTTCAAAGGTAGGAGTGGTCCCAGCCCCTGAGGGAGCCCAGTGTGTGGGGTGGGAGCAGGGCAGAGGGATGTAGATGGACTCTCCCCGGTAGGAAATAGTTCATGTTCCAAATTACAACCGCACCCTGTCCACGGGGTAAAGACGCTCCAGGATTTGGCCAGGTGGAAATATTTCTGGGTTTAAATCAGGTGTCCACAAAGCTGGCTGCTCTCCTCAGCACAGTGGTGCTGCCTGTCTTCCCTTCTCCTTTGGATTTTTAAGGAAGACAAGCTTGTTCACAGAGATTCCCCTGGCTGGGCAGGATCACAGCTGGTCCTCAGACAGCATTTTGCAGTCCCTAATATTTGAAATCTACTTTACATCACGGCAGAAAGAAATGCAGCACAGCTGTGATTGAAAGTGTCCACCTCACTGCTATCAGAACAGAAGAGGCTGGTCCACCACCGAGAGCAGGGCATGAACCATGGGGCTGCAGACCTGGGGGAGGGTTCTGAGGATCCAGAAGGAAGCGAGCTCAGTCAGTGCCACCTGCTCCAGGACTTAATCAGTGAGAGACCAAGCAAACCTGCATAAGAATTTGTACATCTTTGATGACATCCTCACTATTACAAATATAACTAAACATAGCAATTATCTTCTCATCTAGAATCTACCTGCCTTTGGTGGGTTACAGGCACTCTTTAAGGCATTACCTTCTTTCCTCAGGGTGACCTGTGACTCAGTCCTTCCCAGCTGTGCTCTCTCTGCCCACCACTATGCGGATAACAAGTAAGGAGTGACACATATTTACTTTTCTCTGTCTGTTTTTCTACAGTTCTTTATGCCTCCTTCTCATTTACATGGTGCCTCCCAAGCCCAGCAGCCCTGCCCTTCCCCTGCCAGGGACGTGGGAAAGGGCCTTTGTACAAGCATCAGGTTTTTACAAGATTTGTGTAGATTTCAGCCTGTTGTATTTTTCCCAGTGAAACCTTCTGTGACTGGGAAGAGATGGCTATTGAGACATTCCTGGTTCCATAAGAGCCATTCAGCTGCAGTAAAAGTACATTTTTCTGCTCTCTTTCCATGCAGGACTGGAACGTTTTGCTCTGATGAGCGCTGCTTTAAAGCCAAATGCCAATCACAGTTGTATCAGCAGCTGCTCGGCTGTAGCTAGTGACTAATTGGGGGATAGCAGCCTTCCCAGCACTGGGAACATAAGAAATATTTGGATTTACATGGCTTTCTGAGTAATTATCAGGTTTACTTTGACATAGAGAGAAATATGAATAGTGCCTCCCAACAGAGCAGTAACGCCTATCTGGGCATCACCACATACTCTGGAGATGGTAATTAAGAGATCAGGCTCCATTTGGAGGGTGAGGGATTGTTTGCTGCCTTCCCACACCCACGCAAGCGTTGGCTGTCACCCCGTGCCTGGTAACCTTGGGACACAGGGATCAAATCCCAAGGAAGCAGAGGGATGATCCGGTGCCTGCCCCGTGCTGCAGCTGCTGCTCTCAGCTGGCTCTTCTCCCGTGCCTGCAGGTGTGATCCGGTACATGGTGCTGCTCATCACCCTGCTGGGCACATGGTTCATCACCCAGACCTACTTCCACCAGAGCTGGAAAGCCGTCAGCCTGCGGAGCTGGCTCGGTGAGGCACCAACGGGCTCCAGAGGGATCTGGAGGGAGGGCGCGAGAGGTTTAATTGGAGCCAGCGCCCAGGGCTGGACAGAGTTGCCCTGACCACTTGTATTTGCAGTCTCTGGCCAAGCTTTAGCCACCAGCTCTGACCACTAGGGCAGGGAGGGGACAGTGTGGTGGGAAGCTGCACTGGGGTGGCTGGGTCCAGGGACGTCTGCAATCATGGGAGGCAGTTTTAGAGAGCTGGTGCCTGAGCAGCTGCTCCTGGCTTGGGGAAGAGCCAGCAGCTCTACAGAGTGTCTAATCCTCCTGTTTGATACCCACAGGTGCCATGAACAAGCCCAGCAGTGAGTATCGCTCTCGACTTCATCTCACAACTCCAGGGTTCAGGGGGATGGTGGAAGAGTGAGATCTCCTTCAAGAGCTCCTTCCCTGAGGCAAAAATCCCCTTCTCCCAAACATGGGGGATTTTCCTACTGCACACGGCAATAGGGTCTTTGGCAGGTCCCTGCCTCAGCCAAGAATGGGGAAACTCTGGGCAGGAAAACCCCAAGCTGGTGCCTTGGACATCAGCTCCAAATGCTCCCAGCACACACCATGTGTCACACCTGGAGCAGCACCTGGCCTTGGCACCATAAACTTCAAACAAGAAGCTGGTCCCAGCCCTAGGACAAACCTTCTTCATGCAAGAAGTTGGTCCAGGTGTTGCCCACTTAGTGGGCCACTGTATACCAGGGCCAGGCCTGCTCAGCCCCTCAGGGACACGGCCGGTGTCTCCACATGGGGACAAAGCCATCACTCTCAGCTCCACTCCTCCCTCACAGGTGAGAAGCTGCCCCAGCACAAGTGTGGGAACAAGAAGAGCTGCCCCCAGAATTATTTTGCCTTCAGGATCATCAGTGGTGCTGCAAATGTGGTGGGACCCTCGATCTGCTTTGAAGACTTGGTGTAAGCAGCATATGGCAGGGACAAGGCAGCCATGGCTGGCCTGGCCTTCAAGAGGGCAAATTTGGCATCTGCCAAGCACATCAATGGCCATCACAGTGTATTTGTGGTTAAAAAAAAATGTAAATAGATTTCTTTGCTACCACTTCTGGCTATTTTGCCATCTACAGCCACTTCACCCCACCACAGTTTCACTGGCGTCAGCATCTCCAGGGCATCCCTGCACTCACTGGTGCTCTCTGCTTTCCTTTCCAGCCTCATGAGCAGCGTGAAAAACAACATTGGCAGAGGCCTGAACATTGCACTGGTGAATGGTGAGTCGGGCAGGCACTGACCCCCTTCTCCCCACTGCCAGGGGTCCTCCCTTCCCCAGGAAAGCACAGGTCCCTGGAGACCCCATCCCAGGCACTGTGGCTGGGCCAGAGACACATCCATCTGGTGTTGCATGGGGAGCACAGTCACCATCACAGAAGTTACAACACACTGAGGGAAGAGCAAAGCATTTTGCAGGGAGCCCCAGGCTCATGGCCAGGCAGAGCCCAGTGCAAACTCACTGTGCTCTGTTTTCAATTTTAACCTTTCAGGAACAACTGGGCAGCTCCTGAAAACCAACTCCTTCGACATGTACTCTGGAGGTAAGCACAGTCACTCTGCTCCTCGGAGGTTCCCAGCCAGGGCTCACACCAGCACTCCTGGCTACTTCAGCTGCTTCTCTGTCAGCTGTTTAATGATAAAGCCAAGTGGACTTTGACCAGACTTGCCAGCCTGGGTGGTAAAATCCCAGCTTTCCCTGAGGCCATCAAGCCTGGCATCCTCACAATGCTTCCACATCCAGGATTGGCTTCTCACTCCTTTTACAAGCATGTAATAGCCTGGAAAACATGATCTCGCTAACCTGAATAAACCAAGGCACTTGAGACTTGAGAAAGGTACTCTCTGAGATCAGGAAGTTACACTGATCCTGATACTTTGCAACCCTTAACTCAGTTTTTGAATACTGGTGGTGGCTGAGCAGAAGCTCATTCCCCTGCCTTTCACAGCGGGACAAATGAAGGCGCTCAGGGAGACATGGCCCCCTCAATCACTCCTGTGCAACCTACTTCTGATAATTCTGGAGTTTTAAAGAGAATCACCAATATAATGATGTTTCCAGCCAAGCTCACAAGCGAGATGCTCGGTGGGAGAGGCACTGGGAAGAAGGCAGCAGTCGGCTCATGTGCCACTAGATGGGGCATTGGATTCAAGCATCCTGCAGATGCGGGAAGAGGAGTAATTCCCCCAATACAGCCAGAGGCATGATGGCAGGGAAGGCGGCTCTGTGGCTGAGCAGGTTCATTTCTTGTGTTGGGAAGTAAATTCACACAGCTAGATTTCAGAGTTAGCAAGCAAAGTTTAGGAGAAATTTCTGCCCTGTAGCTGTATCAAAAGGAGGGCATCAGTCCTGTGCACTGCAGGAGAGCCCAGGTGGGAACATAGGATGGGGAATGCATCATTTGGGAGCCTACCATTCCCCCAAATCCTGGCTAGCACCAGCACAGTCAGGTTATTTCCCACCAACCCAGAGCAGGCTCCCTCAGCTACCATGCAGAAGCACCTGCTAAATCCCTTTTTTCTCTCCCTAATGCTCTTCTCTCCCAGACATTACCAAGCTGCAAACCTTCCTCCAAGAGATCAAGCATGGCACCCTTGTGCTGACAGCAAGCTACGATGATGCTGCCACAAAGTGAGTTTGCCCATGGAAGCAACACCAGACTCCCAGAAACACACAACTGGGGGAGCTGGACATGCTGCTGCCACCAACAGAGAGGGTAAAAGAGAGGAAATCCACCTAGCACCACACTGACACCTCCTTACCCTCTTTCAGGATGAATGACAAAGTAAGGGCCTATTTCACGGAGCTGGGCAGCAACCACGTGGGCAAGCTGGGCTTCCGAGACAACTGGGTGTTCTTGGGAGCAAAAGGGCTGATGAACAAGAGCCCCTTTGAAAAGGTACATGGGTAAAAGGTACACCCCTGCCATGAGCTCTGCAGGCTCCATCCTCTTCAGGGCACCTCCCGAGCTACACCTCACCCACCTGTCTGCAGAAGACAAGGACCCTTTAAAACATGCATTATCCCCCACGCCAAACCAAGCTGTAACTTTTGCCACATTGCTAACTTGCACTGTTCCAACCTCCTCTCTCTTTTTTCTTGCAGCACATTAAAAATAATAAAGAGACAAATAAATACGAGGGCTGGCCTGAGCTGTTGGAGATGGAGGGCTGTGCCCCCAGGAAGATGGACTAGCATCAAACTCCAGCCTGCCATGGAGGGCAGCTTCACCAGTCACCCAGGGACACCCCCAGGACAGCCCCATCGTGGGGACTCCAGCCTCTCCACTGCCAGGGCACAGAGTCCAGCAGCTGTTGCTTTCCCACAGGAACTGGCTGTTTCACAGCAGGAACTGTGCAGGGCTTGGAGAAGAGCGGTACAAGTGCCTGCAGAGCCTGAGCAGACACATGGCCAGGCTGGAGCCAAGCCATCCTCATCTATGGGTTAATTTGGGGTATTCTATTTTTCTATCTTTAAACTATAAAACTTTGTAGAAGGTTTTGTAAATTTCTTAAATGAGATTTCTAATTATAAAACACTACCTTCTCCCTTCAATTTTCACGCATAATCAACACTTTCCCCCACAGGCACAGCATGCCAAGTCCTCTGCCACCAGTCAAGCATCACCGTCACCCATCCCACAGCTCTGCACACAGGAGCTCCCCCTCCCCACATGGCACAGGGTAAAGTGATCCCTGGGGATGCTCAGACTTTGGTGGTTTCCCATTAGAGCTCTTGCCAATGTCCTGTGGTCTCCTACAGCCAGAAGTCCATAGGGATATATATATGGGACCAGAATTATATCTTTATATCTATTTATATTATATCTATAAGGCCAGAAGTTCACAGGGA
This sequence comes from Pseudopodoces humilis, assembly GCF_049639895.1. Taxonomy (NCBI): domain Eukaryota; kingdom Metazoa; phylum Chordata; class Aves; order Passeriformes; family Paridae; genus Pseudopodoces; species Pseudopodoces humilis. Next base: position 12,435,248 of record NC_142212.1, on the reverse strand, counting down.
TAGCATGCAGCAATGCAGATTAATATATTTGCAGACCAAAGTATCATTCCTGAATGTTACAAACTGATTTAAACCCAGAAGAGCAAAGAAAACTAAGTCTCTGTTTATAAAATGGAAAGAACTTTGAAGGTTCAAAATCCTTCCAAAAACGAGATAAAAACAAAATGAGATTAAATGTTGATGCCAAAAAATTGATATATTTTTATTTAATAATAAGAGAGGCAAAGAGAAAAAAAGTGAAAAGTAGGGAAAAGTTAGAAAATGTTAAGGTCACTTTTAAAAGCATAGGATAGGTCACCACCTCACTGTGCTTCCTTTGTTGCTGTTGAGACAGGGTGGGGCGAGCAGAGCAGGTTTTGCCCTTTTTTTTCTGCTGTTTAGGCATCTTCCCTGCCTTCCCTGATCTCTGGGCAGTTTGGCTGGGATGTGGCAGCCCATCCTCCGAGATGCCGGCGCGGTGCCCGGTCGCTGCGGCCGGACCTCGGTGCACTCACGGGAGCAGGGTGGGGGTTCCACAATTCACTCTGGCTTCAGTCCAGGGGTGCAGGATCGGGGGGCTCTCCCCAAGCAGACAGTGTCAGCTCCCGGGGGCCTCAGGGTGTCTCGCAGCAGGTGATGGTGCTAGAAGCAGGGGAAAGGCAAAGGTCAGGGATTCTGCCCCTTGTTTTCCCCTCCACATTTTGCACCAGTTTTGCCTTCTTTTTTATGGGCCTCAAGGAAGGCTACTCACAATCCATCCTACCTGTAGTTTTCAGGTGTTCAAGAGTGATTTTGATAAGCAGACATAATGACAAAGCATTTTTTGAAGCCATTCTCTTACTATCAGGTTCTTACACTGGGTTAAATCCAAGCTCATCCCTGCCAAAAGTCGGGATAATGCCAGGGATCTGGCAACCTTGCTTTGCCCTCAGGAAGGGATGGATGGATGGATGGATGGATGGATGGATGGATGTGCAGGTTTCTTGGGCAGCTGAAGTTGTGCAGCACAACCAATAGGTGGGAGCCTTTTACCAGTAGAGCCAAGAGCCAGCATCACTCTGGAGCGATACAATGCTCCCAGGCTGGCACCCACGGGGGTCAGCCACACACCGGGAGCTGCACCCCAGCCTGGAGCCAGCTGACACCACCAGGAGAGGAAAGACCCCTGCCCAAAGGTGGGACAGGAAAGCCCCATGGTCCTCCTTAGAGCAGTCCCTACCTTCTGCCCAACACTGAGCAGGTCCTGGGGAGCCTCTGCCCCCTGCTCCTGTCCAGATGCTTCAGCCAAGCACAGTCTGTTCCCAGCCCCTCCCTGAGCCCTGGCACTGCTGGGATCAGATGAGCTGCAGGGGTGATGGCCGGGCTTATCTGCCATCAGAGACAGGGATGAATTTGCATCATGTACAGACTTTAATTTCCGATGATTGTATCTGTTTTTTCCCCCATTCTCTGAAGCAGACCAGCAGTTTTGCAGAACATGGGGACGGAGTGTTTCTCCTGGAGCATTTGGAGCTGCACGGAATAACAGACTGTCCTGCACAGCCTTTTCTGCTTCCAACAGCCCCTGCACAGCTCCTAGCAGGAAGTTCACAGGGTTATCCAAGCCCTCAGGTCACCCCAGGGGAGTGAAGTGAGGAGCATGGGCAGGATAAGGCCAGGAAAGGACATAGCCTGTCCTGTGCTGGCCACCTGAAGGACGAAACCCTGGATCCAAAATTCAATGTCACCAATCAATTGGTTTTCCCTAAACAAGGAAAAATCCCCACATAAATTGTGTAACACCTGTAAGAACTTCCAAAGGCAGAACTAAAATAAAACCCCAAAACAGCCATCACAGAGGAATCCCAGAAGAGGTGTAGTATTTTATCCCAGCTTATCCTCCCATGCTCTTAGCACACACCTGATGGCACTGAGGGAAATCTCTGCCATAAATCGATCCCTAAATCTGCTGCAACAACAGCGGTTAATCCCAAGCGCTGAATCATCCCTAGCCGTGGCAGCAGCAAGAAATAACACAACGAGCAGACACAACAGCCCTGCTGAGCTGCCAGCATAAATATGCCAACTATTTTAAGCCCCTCAAAGGATCTAGAAGCACTCATAAACCAAACTGAAAACAGCCCAAGAGCCGTAAAGGTGGCTCCACAGGGTAAACCAGAGCACAGCATCAACTACAGCCCCAAAAACAACCAGCCCCATTCAGCTGCAGGAAACTCTTCCTACCCCTTCGCAATGCACATTAGAAATCTGGTTTAAAGCCAAAATAAAGGAAATTTATGTTTCAGCATGCTACAGGCAGTTAAAACTAGCTCTGAATCAATCACAGAGCAGTTACTAAGGTACATCGCTATTTTCAGGGAGTAGGGAGAGCTAAAAGTGCAACTCCTGTGCAGGGACCTTCAGTAGCAGCCAGTGTTTTGTAAAGCCATTCCTGCCAAAGTCACTGTGTCCTGATAAATAAATCAGAGTTTTTTAATATCCAGACAATGAGAGGCAGGGAATAAATATGGATTCATGGGTCAAATCAAACTTGCTAATTTCTTTAAAGGGATCTGAAAAGGACAGGGTGTGCAGGGACAGTAATCTCCAAATGAGGTTTTGCAGTGCTGTGGCATTTTGAAAGCTGTGTTACTGCAGGGACAGACACCTACCTGGCTGGTTTGCACTGTGCTGCATCCCCAGAGTCTTCACCAAACACAAGCCTGACCCTCCTGGACTCCCAGGATGCGGCTTCAGGTAACCTGGGCTCACAGTAGGCACCAACGCTGCAGCCTGGGGTGTTTGTGGGAACAAAGTTTGCAAAATCCACTGCTGCAACAGGAGCCAAGAGCCAGAATGCAGACAGGCAGCAGAGGGATAATCTTCCTTTATTTTTTAGGGTTCATTTGGGCAAAGCACCAAAGGAGTATCTAGGAAAGATGCCACAGGCAAGGACCTGCGGGTGCCGGGCCGCAGCTGGGCGAATCCGCATCCTGTGACATCTTGCCCTGTCAAGTGCAATTACTGTAATCTTCCACAGCCTCTCAAAATACGGATCCCGGCTTAGAAACCGGGCATCCACAGCATGAAAGCTGCCTTTGTGCCCGGGCAGAGCCTGGGTGCGAGCCAGCCGTTAGGTGCATGAAGAAAATGAGTTCTCCACGTGCTGGAAGAAGGGAGGAAAAGCAAGCTTTCCCACCCGACCCCGCCACAGACGGGCTGGATTTCACCCACGTC